>NC_084612.1:84044956-84059956 GCF_033978795.1 Nerophis ophidion | reverse complement strand
CTCAAGATGCTGGCACGGCCACTCTACCAACTGAGCAATACCGCCCTTAAAAATGCATTTAATATAGCATTTACTGTATGTTCTGTAACCTGTATAATAACCAAATAGTTGTAACACTGTTATTCACACAATATTAATAATAATAATAATAATAATAATAATAATAATAATAATAGCAATACTAATAAATATATATTTTTTTGGGTGTAGAATATTATATGTGTGAATGCTTGGGCATTCAGATAATAATAATAATAATAATAATAATAATAATATAGCAATACAAATATTAGTAATAGTAATAATAGTAATACTAATAAAAAATAATAGCAATAATAAGAGTATTAATAATAATAATAGCAATAATAATAATAATAATAATAGATATATGATTTTTTGGGGTGTAGAATATTTTTGGGCATTCAAATAATAATAATAATAATAATAATCATAATCATAATAATAATAAATATATGTTTTTTGGTGTATAATATTGTTTGCAAATACATCAAAGATGCTATTATAATCCATTTCTAATGGATAAAGCTTAATATTATGTGTGTGAATGCTTGGGCATTCAGTTAATAACAACAATAATAATAATAATAATACATGCAATACGAATAATAGTAATAATAAAAAAATAGTGATATTAACAATAATAATAAATTTTTTTGCTGTAGAATATTATATGTGTGAATGCTTGGGCATTCAGATAATAATAATAATAATAATAATAATAATAATAATAATAATAATAATAATAATAATACACATATGGTTTTTGGTGTATAATATGGGGACGGCGTGGCGCAGTGGGAGAGTGGCCGTGCGCAACCCGAGGGTCACTGGTTCAAATCCCACCTAGAACCAACCTCGTCACGTCCGTTGTGTCCTGAGCAAGACACTTCACCCTTGCTCCTGATGGGTGCTGGTTGGCGCCTTGCATGGCAGCTCCCTCCATCAGTGTGTGAATGTGTGTGTGAATGGGTAAATGTGGAAGTAGTGTCAAAGCGCTTTGAGTACCTTGAAGGTAGAAAAGCGCTATACAAGTACAACCCATTTATCATTTAATATGTGTGTGAATGCTTGGGCATCCAGATAATAACAATAATAATAATAATAATAATAATAATAATAAATGCAATACGAATAATAGTAATAATAAAAAAATTGTGATAACAATAATAATCAATTTTTTTGGTGTACAATATTATATGTGTGAATGCTTGGGCAATCAGATAATAATAATAATAATATTAATAATAATAATCATAATAATAATCATAATAATAATACATATATGGTTTTTGGTGTATAATATTATGTGTGTGAATGTTTGGGCCTTCAGAAAATAACAACAATAATAATAATAAGAATAATAAATGCAATACGAACAATAATAATAATAAACAAATTGTGATAATAACAATAATCATTTTTTTGGTGTAGAATATTATATGTGTGAATGCTTGGGCATTCGGATAATAATAATAATAATAACGATAATAATAATAATAATAATAATAATAATAATGATACAAGTACTACTACTACTACTAGTACTAATAATAATAATAATAACAATAATAATAATAATAAATAGATGGTTTTTTGTGTGTTCGAATACTTAAGACATTCACACAATCACAGTCAACGTGATAGTTTGACAACCCCCCCTCCCCCCTGTTCTGCTTCCACTGCACGTGTCACGGCCCGGGCGCTTTCCAATGTGCATTTATCCGTGCGCATTGTGCAGCAGGCGGCTGAAATCAATCAGCAATCTGCACACCTAAGCGGATGAGACGCTGCGCTTCTTAAACCAGTGCAAACTGGCGTTCCGGGCCAGAACGTAGCTACCTGTTCCCGTACAGTAGGCCGATATCTCTAGCTCTATGCTCACTCTCTGTGTGTTTTTTTTCCTCCTCCGTGTTCATTTGTCTTGTGTTACTATGTCCTTCCAGCATCATTCTTCAGTTTCCTGATAACGAACTGTGTGTCTCGTCTCCCCGTATTCCCTGGCTGCCCTTTTGGATCTCGACCTACCGCCTGGACACGGACTTTGACGCCTCGCTCTTGCTCATGACCTCCTGCCTGTCCCTGGATCTCAAGAGCTCGCTTTGCCCTCTTGGATTTCCGCACCTCGTAACACGACTCAGTTAATTGCTACACGTAGTCACACCATGCACATATTTTAATTAACTTCATAATATTGTTATTAATAAATCGAGCTAAAACGACGTCCATGCATATGTGCCGTCTCCTTTCTCCCCCCTCGTACCGTAACAGCACCAAGCAAACGGTTGCCAAAGGCACTGACTGCACAATTCATTATCAGACAAATGTTGACCCAAGACTTTAGTCCATACAGAGTATTTGCCAGACCACCTCGAGGTAAAAACTGGACAGGACGCACTGTTAAAGACAGAACGAAGTGCCACATAATGAGAGACATTCGTGCGGCGCTCTTCAAGACTGCAGGCTAGACATTGTAAAAATAAAGAAATTACAAGCCATGTGCCGAACGTGGCTGCCAGGTCAGTTGGCTGCAGAGTCCAATACTCGCAGTAAATGAGGCCCCGACATCCAGCGAGGAAACAATTCCAGACTTTTGACTGCTGGCGGTGCAGAGCGGGGCCAAAACGCCGCAGAGGGAGCGTTAACGCTGGATGGAAAATGGAGTTGTGGCACTTGACTAAAACGCCCTCAATAACTCCGCTCTCCACCAACCAAACACTTTCCTGAGGAATATGAACAATCCTCCTTTACAGCCGCCCTGATTTATGTCCCTCTGTCTCCTCGTGGAAGTTAGCGCTTGCAGTCTACACTCACTAGACTGAAACAGACCCAATACATCACATAGTACACGGTTAGAGTTCTGTGGGACTCATTAGTCCATGTCCCAAGTAAGAGGTGTCATATATCAATGTATGGATTTGATCCATATATCCAAGTTTTTTTATTTTAATTAATTAGGGACCGTATGTCCCTTTGGGACAGAGGACCCTATTGTATTTCTAAGATTTTATTATTATTATACCGCCGCCTCTTTGAGCTAGAATTTGACCCCCTTAACATGCTTCAAAACTTCACAAATTTACACACACATCAAAATTGCGATCTAATCAAAAAAACCAAAACCCAAAACTCAGGAAAAACCCAGACAAATCTGCTTGTAACATCCGTCAGGAATGCCGTCGAGACATGAAAAAAAAACCTCTATGTAGGTCTCACTTAGACCTACATTTCATTGATTGACATCCTTCAGCAAAAATCATCAAGAAATTGGCAAACACCCCTTCAAAACAAAAGTTTGATAAAAAAAAACGTCATTTTTGCCTCTTTGAGGTGTAATTTGACCCCCTTAAAATGCTTCAAAACTCATTAAACTGGACACACACTTCAGAACTGGCGAAAATTGTGATCTAATCAAAAAACCAAACCTCAAAACTCCAAATTGCACTCTAACTTCCCCTAGGAATAAAACACAGACAAAACTTCCTGTAACTTCCAGTAAGAATGTCGTAGAGACAAGAAAAAAAACCCTCTATGTAGGTCTCACTTAGACCTACATTTCATTAGTTGACATTCTTCAGCAAAAATCAACAGGAAGTTGGCAAACACCTCTTCATAAACAAAGGTTTCCTAAAAAATGTCATTTTTGTCTCTTTGAGCTGTAATTTGACCCCCTTAAAATGCTTCAAAACTCACCAAACTGGCCACACACATCAGGACTGGCGAAAATTGCGATCTAATCAAAAAAACAAACCCCAAAACTCAAAATTGCGCTTTAGCTTCCCCTAGGAATAAAACAAAGATACAACTGCCCCTAGGAAGAAAACACATACAAAACTGCCTGTAACTTCCAGTAAGAATGTCGTAGAGACATGGAAAAAAAACCTCTATGTAGGTCTCACTGAGACCTACATTTCATTAATTGACATCCTTCAGCGAAAATCATCAGGAAGTTGGCAAACACCTCTTCAAAACAAAGGTTTCCTAAAAAATGTCATGTTTGCCTCTTTGAGATGTAATTTGACCCCCTTAAAATGCTTCAAAACTCACCAAACTGGACACACATCAGTACTGGCGAAAATTGCGATCTGATCAAAAAACCAAAACCCAAAACTCAAAATTGCACTGTAGCGGCCCCTGGGAAAAACACAGAAAAAACTGCTTGTACCTTCCGTCAGCAATGTCGTAGAGACATGAAACAAAAACCTCTTTGTAGGTCTGACTTAGACCTAGATTTCATACACTGACCTCCTTCGGCAAAAATCAACAGGAAGTTGGCAAACACCCCTTCAAAACAAAAGTTTCCTAAAAAAATGTCACTTTTGCCTCTTTGAGCTGTAATTTGACCCCCTTAAAATGCTTCAAAACTCACCAAACTGGACACACACATCAGAACTGGCGAAAATTGCCATCTAATCAAAAAACCAAACCCCGAAACTCAAAATTGCGCTCTAGCTTCCCCTAGGCATAAAACACAGACAAAACTGCTCCAAGGAAGAAAACACATACAAAACTTCCTGTAACTTCCAGTAAGAATGTCATAGAGACATGAAAAAAACCTCTATGTAGGTCTCACTTAGACCTACATTTCATTAATTGACATCCTTCAGCAAAAATCTTCAGGAAGTCGGCAAACACCCCTTCAAAACAAAAGGTTCCTAAAAAATGTCATTTTTGCCTATTTGAGCTGTAATTTGACCCCCTTAAAATGCTTCAAAACTCACCAAACTGGACACACACTTCAGAACTGGCAAAAATTGCGATCTAATCAAAAAACCAAACCCCAAAACTCAAAATTGTGCTCTAGCTTCCCTTAGGAATAAAACACAGACAAAACTGCCCCTAGGAAGAAAACACATACAAAACTGCCTGTAACTTCCAGTAAGAATGTCGCAGAGAGATGAAATAAACCCTCTATGTGGGTCTCACTTAGACCTGTATTTCATTAATTGACATCCTTCAGCAAAAATCATCAGGAAGTTGGCAAACACCCCTTAAAAACAAAAGTTTCCTAAAAAAATGTCATTTTTGACTCTTTGAGCTGTAATTTGACCCACTTAAAATGCTTCAAAACTCACCAAACTGGACACACACTTCAGAACTGGCGAAAATTGCGATATAATCAAAAAACCAAACCCCAAAACTCAAAATTGCGCTCTAGCTTCCCCTAGGAATAAAACACAGACAAAACTGCCCCTAGGAAGAAAACACATACAAAACTGCCTGTAACTTCCAGTAAAAATGTCGTAGAGATATGAAAAAAAACCTCTATGTAGGTCTCACTTAGACCTACATTTCATTAATTGACATCCTTCAGCAGAAACCATCAGGAAGTTGGCAAACACCCCTTCAAAACAAAAGTTTCATAAAAAATTTAATTTTTGCCTCTTTGAGCTGTAATTTGACCCCCTTAAAAGGCTTCAAAACTCACCAAACTGGACACACACTTCAGAACTGGCGAAAATTGCGATATAATCAAAAAACCAAACCCCAAAACTCAAAATTGCGCTCTAGCTTCCCCTAGGAATAAAACACAGACAAAACTGCCCCTAGGAAGAAAACGCATACAAAACTGCCTGTAACTTCCAGTAAGAATGTCGTAGAGACATGAAAAAACCCTCTATGTAGGACTCACTTAGACCTACATTTCATTAATTGACATCCTTCAGCAAAAATCATCAGGAAGATGCCAAACACCTCTTCAAAACAAAAGTTTCCTAAAAAAAAATGTCATTTTTGCATCTTTGAGCTGTAATTTGACCCACTTAAAATGCTTCAAAACTCACCAAAAAGTTGGCAATTACCCCTTTTTGTAAAAACCAGGTACCTTTTTTTAAACATTATCTCCTCTGAGCGCGTTTGTTGTGTCGGCTTCAAACTCGCACAGGAAAGAGATAGAACCCTTCTGATTAAAAGTTGCGCAAAGAGTTTTTCTAACTGCTCCGGTTTTGATTTTACGAGCCTTCAAAGAACCACTGCGCTGATGCTGCTGCGCTGCTGCCGTCTAAAGATGGCCACTTAAAAGCAGGAAGCACCAGCGTGACCACACAATGCAGAGAAGGTAGGTAATGTGCGGGAAAAGATATGTTGACTGGGTGAAAGAAGGAGGCACCGGTTTGACTCCAGGATACAGAGAAGGTAGGTAATGTGCAGGTAAAGATATGTTGTCTGGGTGATGGCAGGAAGCACCAGCATGTATGGGTGAAAGAAAGAATCACCAGTGTGACCCCAGGATGCAGGGAAGGTAGGTAATGTGCAGGTAAAGATATGTTAAATGGGTAAACACCAGCAAAAGTCGGTTCCGTCCATCGCTGCTTGCAGCTTTAATTTGTGTATTATTATTCCTCTACTTCTTCTTCTGCAGATTTTGGCGCCCTCTACCTTTCACATTTTTCATCCCATTCAAGCAAATCCATCATCTAACTGGTTAGTCTATTCCGGAATCACAGGCTTTCCCTTGACAAATTCCAAAAATTCCCAGAATTCCGGGTTTTTCAGGACATTATTCCCCATTCAAAAAGAATAGGCCATTTTTCAAACTTCCACCATTTTTACATTTTTTTAACCGATTCAAAGATGCCACCGTCAACATATTCCACCCTCCTGGAAATTCAAACTACCCTTTTTTTTCAATTTCCAAACAAATTCCAAGATTTGGCAAAATTCCTGGTTTTCCCAAGCCCTTTATCCATCCTTTTTTCTGGCGACTACTCCGTCAAAACTTTCTTCTAAATCGACAGAAAAAAATGTGCTGTTTTTCAAACTGGAGAAATTCCCGGTTTTCCCGAAATTCCAGGAATTCCTTAATACAATTCCTCAATTAAAATTGTTACTACTTCAACATTTCTCGACCAGTTTGAAAAACTCAAACCCCAACCATTTCAACTCATGCAGACAAGTCAAATTGTTTACCATGTTCCCTAAAAAGTTCTCGCTTTTTGCGATATTCCCAAATTTTCATGAAATTCCCATTGAAGTCAATGGGACATTTTTCAAAGTTCCACAACTCCCACATTTTTCATCGGATTCAGACCGTTCCAACTCGAAAATAATCAGCCTGTTCAAAACCGTGTGCTCTCCTTCAACAATTAAAAACAACAGATTTCCAAGAATTCACAGTTTTCAAGGACATTTTCTCCATTCTACCTTTTTTCAATTTCAAAAAAATTAGGAGGATTTTGCAGAATTCCTGAATTTCCAAAAGCCTAATTTCCACCCTTTTTTCTGGCGACTACTCCTTCCAAAGTATTCAACCAAATTCAACCGTTCAACCTTCAAAACGTTCCTCTCAATCAGGACAAAAAAAATATGTTGTTTGTCAAACTGGAGAAATTCCCGGTTTTCCCGAAATTCCAGGAATTCCTTAATCCAATTCCTCAATTAAAATTGTTACTACTTCAACATTTCTCGACCAATTAGAAAAATTCCAACACCAACCATTTCAACTCATGCAGACAAGTCAAATTGTTTACCATGTTCCCCAAAAAGTTCTCGCTTTTTGCGATATTCCCAAATTTCCATGAAATTCCCATTGAAATCAATGGGACATTTTTCAAATTTCCACAACTCCCACATTTTTCATCGGATTCAAACCGTTCCAACTCGAAAATAATCAGCCTGTTCAAAACCGTGTGCTCTCTTTCAACAATTAAAAACAACAGATTTCCAAAAATTCACAGTTTTCAAGGATATTTTCTCCATTCTACCTTTTTTCAATTTCAAAAAAAATTGGAGGATTTTGCAGAATCCCTGGTTTTCCAAAGCCTAATTTCCACCCTTTTTTCTGGCAACTACTCCTTCCAAATTCTTCAACCAACTTCAACCGTTCAACCTTCAAAACGCTCCTCTCAATCAGGACAAAAAAAAAATGTTGTTTGTCAAACTGGAGAAATTCCCAGTTTTCCCGAAATTCCAGGAATTCCTTAATACAATTCCTCAATTAAAATTGTTACTACTTCAACATTTCTCGACCAATTTGAAAAATTCCCAACACCAACCATTTCAACTCATGCAGACAAGTCAAATTGTTTACCATGTTCCGCAAAAAGTTCTCGCTTTTTGCGATATTCCCAAATTTCCATGAAATTCCCGTTGAAGTCAATGGGACATTTTTCAAAGTTCCACAACTCCCACATTTTTCATCGGATTCAAACCGTTCCAACTCGAAAATAATCAGCCTGTTCAAAACCGTGTGCTGTCCTTCAACAATTAAAAACAACAAACAGATTTCCAAGAATTCACAGTTTTCAGGGACATTTTCTCCATTCTACCTTTTTTCAATTTCAAAAAAATTATGAGGATTTTACAGAATTCCTGGTTTTCCAAAGCCTAATTTCCACCATTTTTTCTGGCGACTACTCCTTCCAAATTCTTCAACCAACTTCAACCGTTCAACCTTCAAAACGTTCCTCTCAATCAGGACAAAAAAAACTATGTTGTTTTTTAAACTGGAGAAATTCCCGGTTTTCCTGAAATTCCTTAATACCATTTGGTCAATTAAAAATCTTACTACTTCAACATTTCTCAACCAAGTAAAAAAAAATTCCAACATCAACCATTTCAACTCATTCAGAACATTTAAGTATTTTAACATTTTCCTAAAACGTGGGGACGGTGTGGCACGGATGGGAGAGTCGCCCTGCCAGCAACCTGAGGGTTCCTGGTCCAATCCCCAGCTTTTACCATCCTAGTCATGTTCGTTGTGTCGTTAAGCAAGAGACTTTACCCTTTTTTGTGATGTGTAAAGTTCGAGTAGCTGATAGTAAATGAAAAGGTGTAGTTTCCTCTGCCTTCTGTTCTGCTAGCCATTCTGTTGTCATAAAAGAATGTAGCTCATAGTTAGATTTAGAATGCTGATTGACTCTTCATTTATTCATCCAGCCTATTTCTATTCATTTCTCCATCAGTCAAATGTATTTGAAAGACTACTCCAATTGCTTAGCTGACTATTCATATCTGTGTGTGACATTGCATTAGACATTGCATTAGTCCGGACTGTAGTCAGCTGGAGGCGTGTCTTAATGAAATTAAACAATGGATGTCCGCTAACTTTTTGCAACTCAACGCCAAAAAAACGGAAATGCTGATTATCGGTCCTGCTAGACACCGAACTCTATTTAATAATACAACTCTAACATTTGACAACCAAACAATTAAACAAGGCGACACGGTAAAGAATCTGGGTATTATCTTCGACCCAACTCTCTCCTTTGAGTCACACATTAAAAGCGTTACTAAAACGGCCTTCTTTCATCTCCGTAATATCGCTAAAATTCGCTCCATTCTGTCCACTAAAGACGCTGAGATCATTATCCATGCGTTTGTTACGTCTCGCCTCGACTACTGTAACGTATTATTTTCGGGTCTCCCCATGTCTAGCATTAAAAGATTACAGTTGGTACAAAATGCGGCTGCTAGACTTTTGACAAGAACAAGAAAGTTTGATCACATTACGCCTGTACTGGCTCACCTGCACTGGCTTCCTGTGTACTTAAGATGTGACTTTAAGGTTTTACTACTTACGTATAAAATACTACACGGTCTAGCTCCATCCTATCTTGCCAATTGTATTGTACCAAATCTGCGTTCAAAGGACTCCGGCTTGTTAGTGATTCCCAAAGCCCAAAAAAAGTCTGCGGGCTATAGAGCGTTTTCCGTTCGGGCTCCAGTACTCTGGAATGCCCTCCCGGTAACAGTTCGAGATGCCACCTCAGTAGAAGCATTTAAGTCTCACCTTAAAACTCATTTGTATACTTTAGCCTTTAAATAGACTCCCTTTTTAGACCAGTTGATCTGCCGTTTCTCTTCTTTTTCTTCTATGTCCCACTCTCCTTTGTGGAGGGAGTCCGGTCCGATCCGGTGGCCATGTACTGCTCGCCTGTGTATCGGCTGGGGACATCTCGGCGCTGCTGATCAGCCTCCGCTTGGGATGGTTTCCCACTGGCTCCGCTGTGAACGGGACTCTCGCTGCTGTGTTGGATCCGCTTTGGACTGGACTCTCGCGACTGTGTTGGATCCATTATGGATTGATCTTTCACAGTATCATGTTCTCATATGTTCTCATAGTCATCAGTATCATCAGTATCACAGTATCATGTTCTCATAGTCATCATTGTCACCGACGTCCCACCGGGTCATTATTGTCACCGATGTCCCACTGGGTGTGAGTTTTCCTTGCCCTTATGTGGGCCTACCGAGGATGTCGTGGTGGTTTGTGCAGCCCTTTGAGACACTAGTGATTTAGGGCTATATAAGTAAACATTGATTGATTGATTGATTGTTCATATTCAGTGTTTTACCCTTCGTAGTTAATATTGTAAATCCCACATTCTTTATATTCATGTTAGAGAAGACCGATAATGGCTTTTTTTGCCGATATCCGATATTGTCCTACTCTTAATTACCGATTCCGATATCAACGGATACCGATATGCAAATCCCGTTTCCATTTGAGTTGGGAAATTGTGTTAGATGTAAATATAAACGGAATACAATGATTTGCAAATCATTTTCAACCCATATTCCGTTGAATATGCTACAAAGACAACGTTTTTGATGTTCTAACTCAGGGGTAGGGAACCTATGGCTCTAGAGCCAGATGTGGCTCTTTTGATGACTGCATCTGGCTCTCAGATGAATCTTAGCTGACGTTGCTTAACAAGATAATTATGAATAATTTCGCTGGTAATCACAGCGCTAAAAATAACGTGCAAAATATAAAACATTCTCATGCATTTAAATCCATCCATCCAATTTCTACCGCACCTGTTCAAGAAATCGCATTAATGGTAAGAAGTATTTTATGTCACGATGGGGGGGGTCGCAGCTTGCTGCAGGGTCGTTCCCCCAGGAAGGCAGACGGACTACCCGGGACATGGCATTTAGGTAAAAACATGATTTAATTTTAACTAAAACAAAAATCGCTCACAGTGGAGACACAACTTGGGCTAAAGAACAAAGCTAACGCATAAACAGACTATGAACATAAATCAAACAAAACTTACTTGGCATGGCATGAAGCACAAAACTATGGCAAGGCATGAAACAAGTCAGCACAGAGCAAGAAAAATCACATTGACGCCAGGGCGACTGACTGGCAAAGACAAGCTTAAATACTGCCTCTGATTAGTGCTCGGGAAGCAGGTGAGCGGCATGTTGTCCACCAGAGACAGGTGGACAACATGAGTAACCAAGGAAACCAGACAAGGGAGTGGAAAAAAACAGGAACTTAAAGAGTCCAAAGGACAAACAGCACTTGGCCGAACAAAAACATGATCAACAGACATGACATTTTATTTATTATTGGTTAGCTTCAGAATAACAATGCTATTAAAAAGAATAAAATACTTACTATACTCAAAAAATGTTGGTCTTACTTAAAATTGCACACATTTAGTTGTATTCAGTGTTAAAAAAAAATATGATATGGCTTTCACTGAAATACATTTTGAAATATTTGCCTTTCATGGCTCTCTCAGCCAAAAAGGTTCCGACCCCTATTCTAACTGATAAACATTTTTTTTGTGTGCAAATAATCATTAACTTTAGAATTTGATGCCAGCAACACGCGACAAAGAAGTTGGGAAAGGTGGCAATAAATACTGATAAAGTTGAGGAATGCTCATCAAACACTTATTTGGAACATCCCACAGGTGTGCAGGCTAATTGGGAACAGGTGGGTGCCATGATTGGCTATAAAAGCAGCTTCCATGAAATGCTAAGTCATTCGCAAACAAGGATGGGGCGAGGGTCACGACTTTGTAAGCAAATTGTCGAACAGTTCTAGAACAACATTTCGCAACGAGCTCTTGCAAGGATTTTACCATCTACGGCCCGTAAAATCATCAAAAGGTTCAGAGAATCTGGAGAAATCCCTGCACGTAAGCGATGATATTACGGACTTTTGATCCCTCAGGTGGTACTGCATTAAAAAAAAAAAAACACATCAGTGTGTAAATGATATCACCACACGGGCTCAGGAACATTTCATAAAACCACTGTCAGTAACTACAGTTGGTTGCTACATCTGTAAGTGCAAGTTAAAACTCTGCTATGCAAAGCAAAACCCATCAGTAGAAGCATTTAAGTCTCACCTTAAAACTCATTTGTATACTCTAGCCTTTAAATAGACTCCCTTTTTAGACCAGTTGATCTGCCGTTTCTTTTCTTTTTCTTCTATGTCCCACTCTCCCTTGTGGAGGGGGTCCGGTCCGATCCGGTGGCCATGTACTGCTCGCCTGTGTATCGGCTGGGGACATCTCTGCGCTGCTGATCCGCCTCCGCTTGGGATGGTTTCCTGCTGGCTCCGCTGTGAACGGGACTCTCGCTGCTGTGTTGAATCCGCTTTGGACTGGACTCTCGCGACTGTGTTGGATCCATTGTGGATTGAACTTTCACAGTATCATGTTAGACCCGCTCGACATCCATTGCTTTCCTCCTCTCCAAGGTTCTCATAGTCATCATTGTCACCGACGTCCCACTGGGTCATTATTGTCACCGATGTCCCACTGGGTGTGAGTTTTCCTTGCCCTTAAGTGGGCCTACCGAGAATGTCGTTGTGGTTTGTGCAGCCCTTTGAGACACTAGTGATTTAGGGCTATATAAGTAAACATTGATTGATTGATTGATTGATTTATCAACAACACCCAGAAACACCGCCTATGACGGACTGATGCAAAGTGGAAAAGTGTGCGGTCTGACGAGTCCACATTTCAAATTATATTTGGAAACCGTTGACGTGGTGTCCTCTGGAACAAAGAGGAAAATAACCATGCAGATTGTTATAGGCGCAAAATTCGAAAGCCAAAAAGTGCCAACATGGCACTGTCATATTGTATTGAATTGAATTATATTTATATAGCGCTTTTCTCTGGTGACTCAAAGCGCTTTACATAGTGAAACCCAATATCTAAGTTACATTTAAACCAGTGTGGGTGGCACCGGGAGCAGGTGGGTAAAGTGTCTTGCCCAAGGACACAACGGCAGTGACTAGGATGGCGGAAGCAGGAATCGAGCCTGCAACCCTCAAGTTGCTGGCACGGCCGCTCTACCAACCAAGCTATACCGCCCCAAGTCACGCCGACCTCACACTCTCTCGTCTCCCGTCTGCTCCAACGTCCCACTCTTCATTCGTCTAGGCTTTTAGAAGCAGTTCATCCTCAGTATATTCGGCTTCAAAAAGGCAAGGTTGTCAATCATCATTTATCCAAAAATAGTCGTCTTTTTTGTCTGTCACCAGGTTTGTCATGATTGCAAAACACTCGTGATTGTTTTTGTAGGTAGCAACACACATTTGTTGCCAGAGGACAGAAGTGTGTTGCCATGGGAACGGAATTCAGTGTTGAAAAATGTTATATGGCTCCTACGGAAATACATCTTGAAATATTTGGCTTTCATGGCTCTCTCAGCCAAAAAAGGTTCCCGACCCCTGGTCTAGGCTTTTAGAAGCAGTCGTTCATCCTCAGTATATTCGGCTTCAAAAAGGCAAGGTTGTCAATCATCATTTATCCAAAAATAGTCGTCTTTTTTGTCTGTTACCAGGTTTGTCATGATTGCAAAACACTCGTGATTGTTTTTGTAGGTAGCAACACACATTTGTTGCCAGAGGACAGAAGTGTGTTGCCATGGGAACGGAATTCAGTGTTGAAAAATGTTATATGGCTCCTACGGAAATACATCTTGAAATATTTGGCTTTCATGGCTCTCTCAGCCGAAAAAGGTTCCCGACCCCTGGTCTAGGCTTTTAGAAGCAGTCGTTCATCCTCAGTATATTCGGCTTCAAAAAGGCAAGGTTGTCAATCATCATTTATCCAAAAATAGTCGTCTTTTTTGTCTGTTACCAGGTTTGTCATGATTGCAAAACACTCGTGATTGTTTTTGTAGGTAGCAACACACATTTGTTGCCAGAGGACAGAAGTGTGTTGCCATGGGAACGGAATTCAGTGTTGAAAAATGTTATATGGCTCCTACGGAAATACATCTTGAAATATTTGGCTTTCATGGCTCTCTCAGCCAAAAAAGGTTCCCGACCCCTGGTCTAGGCTTTTAGAAGCAGTCGTTCATCCTCAGTATATTCGGCTTCAAAAAGGCAAGGTTGTCAATCATCATTTATCCAAAAATAGTCGTCTTTTTTGTCCGTTACCAGGTTTGTCATGATTGCAAAACACTCGTGATTGTTTTTGTAGGTAGCAACACACATTTGTTGCCAGAGGACAGAAGTGTGTTGCCATGGGAACGGAATTCAGTGTTGAAAAATGTTATATGGCTCCTACGGAAATACATCTTGTAATACATCTTGAACCGAGCCATACCAACCGCCGTTAAAAAAAAAAGTAAAATTATATTCCGTTTTCAAGACGGTATGTCATAACATTTTTAGCATTCAATCAGACATTATTGTGAGGTTTTGTATTAGTGCTTTTTCTCTAAATTTGGGCCCGCAAGTCCAAATAATTGCCCATGCCTGCTTTATACGGATCTGCACGAACAAGCAAATCTTCTTAAATGGCTCCTGTGCTTCAAAATGTCTGGGAAAGTGGTAAAAATGTTCGTTTTTTTTCTGTAATCCTACTAAACAATAACTTAGCCAATTGTACTAATGGACTGAGATAAGAGTTATTCTTGCAAAAACAAGACGGAAGGAATTAAAAAGGGAACTTCTGGCTTTGTTAATAAAACAAAGTCATTGATGCAAAACACAATCTGTGCAATATTAACAAATATAAACTACTGCTGGCAGGCACTTACAAAAAAATATGTGACTTACATTCATTCCTAAGCAGGTTAAAAGGAACGAATATGCAGAAAATACCCGGCTACATGGCTAAATCCTGCATGATTAGCGTCAACATGGGGATTAGTCTCCAGTGAAAGTGGGGCTGCTAAGTAGAAGTGACAGTGTTGCAAACAACTGGAGTGTGGAACACCAGACTGCGTCATTTCTCCATTCAGCGGCCAAGAAAATGGAGATTTCTTCCTCCCGCAGTC
>NC_084612.1:83982456-84037456 GCF_033978795.1 Nerophis ophidion | reverse complement strand
ATACACCATATTCAACACTATTTAATGTGTATAATACACCATATTCAACACTATTTATTGTGTATAATACACCATATTCAACACTATTTAATGTGTATAATACACCATATTCATCACTATTTACTGTGTATAATACACCATATTCAACACTATTTACAATGTATAATACACCATATTCATCACTATTTACATTGTATAATACACCATATTCAACAGTATTCACTTTGTATAATACACCATATTCAACATTTTTTACTGTGTAGAATACACCATATCCAACACTATTTACAGTAGATTATGCACCATATTCAACAATATTTACTGTGTATAATACACCATATTCAACACTATTTACAGTGTATAATACACCATATTCAACACTATTTACATTGTATAATACACCATATTCAACACTAATGTGTAGAATACACCATATTCAACACTATTTACTGTGTATAATACACCATATTCAACACTATTTACTGTGTATGATACACCATATTCAACAATATTTACTGTGTATAATACACCATATTCAACACTATTTACAGTGTATAATACACCATATTCAACACTATTTACATTGTATAATACACCATATTCAACACTAATGTGTAGAATACACCATATTCAACACTATTTACTGTGTATAATACACCATATTCAACACTAATTACAATGTATAATACACCATAATCAACACTATTTACTGTGTATAATACACCATATTCAACACTATTTACATTGTATAATACACCATATTCATCACTATATACTGTGTATAATACACCATATTCAACATTTTTTACTGTGTAGAATACACCATATCCAACACTATTTACAGTAGATTATGCACCATATTCAACAATATTTACTGTGTATAATACACCATATTCAACACTATTTACAGTGTATACTACACCATATTCAACACAAATGTGTAGAATACACCATATTCAACACTATTTACTGTGTATAATACACCATATTCAACACTAATTACAATGTATAATACACCATAATCAACACTATTTACTGTGTATAATACACCATATTCAACACTATTTACATTGTATAATACACCATATTCATCACTATATAATGTGTATAATACACCATATTCAACACTATTTACAATGTATAATACACCATAATCAACACTATTTACTGTGTATAATACACCATATTCAACACTATTCACAGTGTATAATACACCATATTCAACACTATTCACTTTGTATAATACACCATATTCAACATGTTTTACAATGTATAATACACCATATTCAACAGTATTCACTTTGTATAATACACCATATTCAACAATATTTACTGTGTATAATACACCATATTCAACACTATTTACAGTGTATAATACACCATATTCATCACTATATAATGTGTATAATACACCATATTCAACACTAATTACTGTGTATAATACACCATATTCAACACTATTTACTGTGTATAATACACCATAATCAACACTATTTACTGTGTATAATACACCATATTCAACACTATTTACTGTGTATAATACACCATATTCAACACTATTTACAGTGTATAATACACCATATTCATCACTATATAATGTGTATAATACACCATATTCAACACTATTTACTGTGTATAATACACCATATTCAACACTATTTACAATGTATAATACACCATATTCAACACTATTTACTGTGTATGATACACCATATTCAACACTATTTACAGTGTATAATACACCATATTCAACACTATTCACTGTGTATAATACACCATATTCAACACTATTTACTGTGTATAATACACCATATTCAACACTATTTACTGTGTATAATACACCATATTCACCACTAATGTGTATAATACACCATATTCAACATTTTTTACAGTGTATAATACACCATATTCAACACTATTCACTGTGTGTAATACACCATATTCAACACTATTTACTGTGTATAATACACCATATTCAACACTATTTACATTGTATAATACACCATATTCATCACTATATAATGTGTATAATACACCATATTCAACACTATTTACATTGTATACTACACCATATTCAACACTATTTACAATGTATAATACACCATAATTAACATTATTTACTGTGTATAATACACCAAATTCAACACTAATGTGTATAATACACCATATTCAACACTATTTACATTGTATAATACACCATATTCAACACTAATGTGTATAATACACCATATTCAACACTATTTACATTGTATAATACACCATATTCAACACTAATGTGTATAATACACCATATTCAACACTATTTACATTGTATAATACACCATATTCAACACTACTTACTGTGTATAATACACCATATTCAACACTATTTACAATGTATAATACACCATAATCAACACTATTTACTGTGTGTAATACACCATATTCAACACTATTTACAATGTATAATACACCATAATCAACACTATTTATTGTGTATAATACACCATATTCAACACTATTTATTGTGTATAATACACCATATTCAACACTATTTAATGTGTATAATACACCATATTCAACACTATTTATTGTGTATAATACACCATATTCAACACTATTTATTGTGTATAATACACCATATTCAACACTATTTAATGTGTATAATACACCATATTCAACACTATTTATTGTGTATAATACACCATATTCAACACTATTTAATGTGTATAATACACCATATTCATCACTATTTACTGTGTATAATACACCATATTCAACACTATTTACAATGTATAATACACCATATTCATCACTATTTACATTGTATAATACACCATATTCAACAGTATTCACTTTGTATAATACACCATATTCAACATTTTTTACTGTGTAGAATACACCATATCCAACACTATTTACAGTAGATTATGCACCATATTCAAGAATATTTACTGTGTATAATACACCATATTCAACACTATTTACAGTGTATAATACACCATATTCAACACTATTTACATTGTATAATACACCATATTCAACACTAATGTGTAGAATACACCATATTCAACACTATTTACTGTGTATAATACACCATATTCAACACTAATTACAATGTATAATACACCATAATCAACACTATTTACTGTGTATAATACACCATATTCAACACTATTTACATTGTATAATACACCATATTCATCACTATATAATGTGTATAATACACCATATTCAACACTATTTACTGTGTATAATACACCATATTCAACATTTTTTACTGTGTAGAATACACCATATCCAACACTATTTACAGTAGATTATGCACCATATTCAACAATATTTACTGTGTATAATACACCATATTCAACACTATTTACAGTGTATACTACACCATATTCAACACAAATGTGTAGAATACACCATATTCAACACTATTTACTGTGTATAATACACCATATTCAACACTATTTACATTGTATAATACACCATATTCATCACTATATAATGTGTATAATACACCATATTCAACACTATTTACAATGTATAATACACCATAATCAACACTATTTACTGTGTATAATACACCATATTCAACACTATTCACAGTGTATAATACACCATATTCAACACTATTCACTTTGTATAATACACCATATTCAACATGTTTTACAATGTATAATACACCATATTCAACAGTATTCACTTTGTATAATACACCATATTCAACAATATTTACTGTGTATAATACACCATATTCAACACTATTTACAGTGTATAATACACCATATTCATCACTATATAATGTGTATAATACACCATATTCAACACTAATTACTGTGTATAATACACCATATTCAACACTATTTACTGTGTATAATACACCATAATCAACACTATTTACTGTGTATAATACACCATATTCAACACTATTTACTGTGTATAATACACCATATTCAACACTATTTACAGTGTATAATACACCATATTCATCACTATATAATGTGTATAATACACCATATTCAACACTATTTACTGTGTATAATACACCATATTCAACACTATTTACAATGTATAATACACCATATTCAACACTATTTACTGTGTATGATACACCATATTCAACACTATTTACAGTGTATAATACACCATATTCAACACTATTCACTGTGTATAATACACCATATTCACCACTAATGTGTATAATACACCATATTCAACATTTTTTACAGTGTATAATACACCATATTCAACACTATTCACTGTGTATAATACACCATATTCAACACTATTTACTGTGTATAATACACCATATTCAACACTATTTACATTGTATATTACACCATATTCATCACTATATAATGTGTATAATACACCATATTCAACACTATTTACATTGTATACTACACCATATTCAACACTAATGTGTATAATACACCATATTCAACACTATTTACAATGTATAATACACCATAATTAACATTATTTACTGTGTATAATACACCATATTCAACACTAATGTGTATAATACACCATATTCAACACTATTTACATTGTATAATACACCATATTCAACACTAATGTGTATAATACACCATATTCAACACTATTTACATTGTATAATACACCATATTCAACACTACTTACTGTGTATAATACACCATATTCAACACTATTTACAATGTATAATACACCATAATCAACACTATTTACTGTGTGTAATACACCATATTCAACACTATTTACAATGTATAATACACCATAATCAACACTATTTACTGTGTATAATACACCATATTCAACACTATTTACAATGTATAATACACCATATTCAACACTATTTACATTGTATAATACACCATATTCAACACTAATGTGTATAATACACCATATTCAACACTATTTACATTGTATAATACACCATATTCAACACTATTTACATTGTATAATACACCATATTCAACACTATTTACATTGTATAATACACCATATTCAACACTACTTACTGTGTATAATACACCATATTCAACACTATTTACAATGTATAATACACCATAATCAACACTATTTACTGTGTGTAATACACCATATTCAACACTATTTACAATGTATAATACACCATAATCAACACTATTTACTGTGTATAATACACCATATTCAACACTATTTACTGTGTATAATACACCATATTCAACACTATTTACAATGTATAATACACCATAATCAACACTATTTACTGTGTATAATACACCATATTCAACACCATTTACTGTGTATAATACACCATATTCAACACTATTTACATTGTATAATACACCATATTCAACACTAATGTGTATAATACACCATATTCAACACTACTTACTGTGTATAATACACCATATTCAACACTATTTACAATGTATAATACACCATATTCAACACTATTTACTGTGTATAATACACCATATTCAACACTATTTACAATGTATAATACACCATAATCAACACTATTTACTGTGTATAATACACCATAATCAACACTATTTACTGTGTATAATACACCATATTCAACACTATTTACAATGTATAATACACCATATTCAACACTATTTACAATGTATAATACACCATAATCAACACTATTTACTGTGTATAATACACCATAATCAACACTATTTACTGTGTATAATACACCATATTCAACACTATTTACAATGTATAATACACCATATTCAACACTATTTACAATGTATAATACACCATAATCAACACTATTTACTGTGTATAATACACCATATTCAACACTATTTACTGTGTATAATACACCATATTCAACACTATTTACAATGTATAATACACCATAATCAACACTATTTACTGTGTATAATACACCATATTCAACACCATTTACTGTGTATAATACACCATATTCAACACTATTTACTGTGTATAATACACCATAATCAACACTATTTACTGTGTATAATACACCATATTCAACACTATTTACTGTGTATAATACACCATATTCAACACTATTTACAGTGTATAGTACACCATATTCATCACTATATAATGTGTATAATACACCATATTCAACACTATTTACTGTGTATAATACACCATATCCAACAATATTTACTGTGTATGATACACCATATTCAACACTATTTACAGTGTATAATACACCATATTCAATACTATTTACTGTGTATAATACACCATATTCACCACTAATGTGTATAATACACCATATTCAACATTTTTTACAGTGTATAATACACCATATTCAACACTATTCACTGTGTATAATACACCATATTCAACACTATTTACTGTGTATAATACACCATATTCAACACTATTTACTGTGTATAATACACCATATTCACCACTAATGTGTATAATACACCATATTCAACATTTTTTACAGTGTATAATACACCATATTCAACACTATTCACTGTGTATAATACACCATATTCAACACTATTTACTGTGTATAATACACCATATTCAACACTATTTACATTGTATAATACACCATATTCATCACTATATAATGTGTATAATACACCATATTCAACACTATTTACATTGTATAATACACCATATTCAACACTAATGTGTATAATACACCATATTCAACACTATTTACAATGTATAATACACCATAATTAACATTATTTACTGTGTATAATACACCATATTCAACACTACTTACTGTGTATAATACACCATATTCAACACTACTTACTGTGTATAATACACCATATTCAACACTATTTACATTGTATAATACACCATATTCAACACTACTTACTGTGTATAATACACCATATTCAACACTATTTACTGTGTATAATACACCATATTCAACACTACTTACTGTGTATAATACACCATATTCAACACTATTTACTGTGTATAATACACCATATTCAACACTACTTACTGTGTATAATACACCATATTCAACACTATTTACATTGTATAATACACCATATTCAACACTACTTACTGTGTATAATACACCATATTCAACACTACTTACTGTGTATAATACACCATATTCAACACTACTTACTGTGTATAATACACCATATTCAACACTATTTACAATGTATAATACACCATAATCAACACTATTTACTGTGTATAATACACCATATTCAACACTATTTACTGTGTATAATACACCATATTCAACACTACTTACTGTGTATAATACACCATATTCACCACTAATGTGTATAATACACCATATTCAACACTATTTACTGTGTATAATACACCATATTCATCACTATTTACTGTGTATAATACACATATTCAACACTATTTACTGTGTATAATACACCATATCCAACATTATTTACCGCGTACAATACACCATAACCAACACTATTTACAGTAGATTATGCACCATATTCAACACTATTTACTGTGTATAATACACCATATTCATCACTGTGTATAATACACCATATTCAACACCATTCACTGCGTATAATACACCATATTCAACACTATCTAATGTGTATAATACACCATATTCTATATTATTTACAGTGTATAATACTCCATATTCAACACTATTAATTGTGTATAATACACCATATCCAACATTATTTACCGCGTACAATACACCATAACCAACACTATTTACAGTAGATTATGCACCATATTCAACACTTTTTACTGTGTATAATAAACCATATTCAACACTATTTACTGTGTATAATACACCATATTCATCACTGTGTATAATACACCATATTCATCACTAATGTGCATAATACACCATATTCAACACCATTCACTGCGTATAATACACCATATTCAACACTATCTAATGTGTATAATACACCATATTCTATGTTATTTACAGTGTATAATACTCCATATTCAACACTATTAATTGTGTATAATACACCATATTCAACACTATTGTGTATAATACACCAAATTCAACACTTTTTTCTGCGTATAATACACCATATTCAACACTATTTAATGTGTGTAACACACCATATTCAACACTAATGTGTATAATACACCATATTCAACACTAATGTGTATAATACACCATATTCAACACTAGTAACCGTGTATACACCATATTCAACACTTTTTGCTGCGTATAATACACCATATTCAACACTATTTACTGTGTATAATACACCATATTCAACACTATTTACTGTGTATAATACACCATATTCAACACTTTTTGCTGCGTATAATACACCATATTCAACACTATTTACTGTGTATAATACACCATATTCAACACTATTTACTGTGTATAATACACCATATTCAACACTATTTACTGTGTATAATACACCATATTCAACACTATTTACTGTGTATAATACACCATATTCAACACTATTCACTGTGTATAATACACCATATTCAACACTATTTACTGTGTATAATACACCATATTCAACACTAATGTGTATAATAGCCCATATTCAACACTATTAACCGTGTATACACCATATTCAACACTTTTTGTTGCGTATAATACACCAAATTCAACACTTTTTGCTGCGTATAATACACCATATTCACCACTATTTACTGTGTATAATACACCATATTCAACACTATTCACTGTGTATAATACACCATATTCAACACTATTCACTGTGTATAATACACCATATTCAACACTATTTACTGTGTATAATACACCATATTCAACACTATTTACTGTGTATAATACACCATATTCACCACTAATGTGTATAATACACCATATTCAACATTTTTTACAGTGTATAATACACCATATTCAACACTATTCACTGTGTATAATACACCATATTCAACACTATTTACTGTGTATAATACACCATATTCAACACTATTTACTGTGTATAATACACCATATTCACCACTAATGTGTATAATACACCATATTCAACACTTTTTGCTGCGTATAATACACCATATTCAACACTATTCACTGTGTATAATACACCATATTCAACACTATTTACTGTGTATAATACACCATATTCAACACTAATGTGTATAATAGCCCATATTCAACACTATTAACCGTGTATACACCATATTCAACACTTTTTGTTGCGTATAATACACCAAATTCAACACTTTTTGCTGCGTATAATACACCATATTCACCACTATTTACTGTGTATAATACACCATATTCAACACTATTCACTGTGTATAATACACCATATTCAACACTATTCACTGTGTATAATACACCATATTCAACACTATTTACTGTGTATAATACACCATATTCAACACTATTTACTGTGTATAATACACCATATTCAACACTATTTACTGTGTATAATACACCATATTCAACACTATTCACTGTGTATAATACACCATATTCAACACTATTCACTGTGTATAATACACCATAATCAACACTATTTACTGTGTATAATACACCATATTCAACACTATTTACTGTGTATAATACACCATATTCAACACTAATGTGTATAATACACCATATTCAACACTATTTACTGTGTATAATACACCATATTCAACACTAATGTGTATAATAGCCCATATTCAACACTATTAACCGTGTATACACCATATTCAACACTACTTACTGTGTATAATACACCATATTCAACACTATTTACTGTGTATAATACACCATATTCAACACTACTTACTGTGTATAATACACCATATTCAACACTATTTACTGTGTATAATACACCATATTCAACACTATTTACTGTGTATAATACACCATATTCAACACTATTAACCGTGTATACACCATATTCAACACTTTTTGCTGCGTATAATACACCATATTCAACACTATTCACTGTGTATAATACACCATATTCAACACTATTTACTGTGTATAATACACCATATTCAACACTAATGTGTATAATAGCCCATATTCAACACTATTAACCGTGTATACACCATATTCAACACTTTTTGTTGCGTATAATACACCAAATTCAACACTTTTTGCTGCGTATAATACACCATATTCACCACTATTTACTGTGTATAATACACCATATTCAACACTATTCACTGTGTATAATACACCATATTCAACACTATTCACTGTGTATAATACACCATATTCAACACTATTTACTGTGTATAATACACCATATTCAACACTATTTACTGTGTATAATACACCATATTCAACACTATTTACTGTGTATAATACACCATATTCAACACTATTCACTGTGTATAATACACCATATTCAACACTATTCACTGTGTATAATACACCATAATCAACACTATTTACTGTGTATAATACACCATATTCAACACTATTTACTGTGTATAATACACCATATTCAACACTAATGTGTATAATACACCATATTCAACACTATTTACTGTGTATAATACACCATATTCAACACTAATGTGTATAATAGCCCATATTCAATACTATTAACCGTGTATACACCAAATTCAACACTTTTTGTTGCGTATAATACACCAAATTCAACACTTTTTGCTGCGTATAATACACCATATTCACCACTATTTACTGTGTATAATACACCATATTCAACACTATTCACTGTGTATAATACACCATATTCAACACTATTCACTGTGTATAATACACCATATTCAACACTATTTACTGTGTATAATACACCATATTCAACACTATTTACTGTGTATAATACACCATATTCAACACTATTTACTGTGTATAATACACCATATTCAACACTATTCACTGTGTATAATACACCATATTCAACACTATTCACTGTGTATAATACACCATAATCAACACTATTTACTGTGTATAATACACCATATTCAACACTATTTACTGTGTATAATACACCATATTCAACACTAATGTGTATAATACACCATATTCAACACTATTTACTGTGTATAATACACCATATTCAACACTAATGTGTATAATAGCCCATATTCAACACTATTAACCGTGTATACACCATATTCAACACTACTTACTGTGTATAATACACCATATTCAACACTATTTACTGTGTATAATACACCATATTCAACACTACTTACTGTGTATAATACACCATATTCAACACTATTTACTGTGTATAATACACCATATTCAACACTATTTACTGTGTATAATACACCATATTCAACACTATTAACCGTGTATACACCATATTCAACACTTTTTGCTGCGTATAATACACCATATTCAACACTATTCACTGTGTATAATACACCATATTCAACACTATTTACTGTGTATAATACACCATATTCAACACTAATGTGTATAATAGCCCATATTCAACACTATTAACCGTGTATACACCATATTCAACACTTTTTGTTGCGTATAATACACCAAATTCAACACTTTTTGCTGCGTATAATACACCATATTCACCACTATTTACTGTGTATAATACACCATATTCAACACTATTCACTGTGTATAATACACCATATTCAACACTATTCACTGTGTATAATACACCATATTCAACACTATTTACTGTGTATAATACACCATATTCAACACTATTTACTGTGTATAATACACCATATTCAACACTATTTACTGTGTATAATACACCATATTCAACACTATTCACTGTGTATAATACACCATATTCAACACTATTCACTGTGTATAATACACCATAATCAACACTATTTACTGTGTATAATACACCATATTCAACACTATTTACTGTGTATAATACACCATATTCAACACTAATGTGTATAATACACCATATTCAACACTATTTACTGTGTATAATACACCATATTCAACACTAATGTGTATAATAGCCCATATTCAATACTATTAACCGTGTATACACCAAATTCAACACTTTTTGCTGCGTATAATACACCATATCCAATCAGAGCTGAGGATTTGGTCGTGACTTGTGCAGCCCTTTGAGACAACCGTGATTCAGTGTCATATCAGTCAACTTTGATTGACTTTTTGAAGGGAACTTACCGGCGGTCAAGTCCTTGTTGAGGTCAATGAAGGCGTTGGCGTGCGGGACCCGCATGTTGACGTCTGAAGTCAGAGCTCTCTGACACAACACGTTCCTACCAAGGAGAGAAAAGACCATGAAGGGAATATAATTTGACATTTCAACACTTCCTGTCTGCTGCCAAACTTTATTGGCAAAGAATATGATAAAATGTTTAGGGCTGCGCCAAACGATTATTTCACTGAATAATCACTCATCTGCAGATGTCATTTATTTTGTAGTTAACTGTTTTTTAGTGTCGTGGTTTTTCAAATTAAATTCCCTCAAATCCAGCAACGATGTTCTACTATGTAGAAAGTTTCAGTGCATGCTGTCTGGTCGGGGATACACTAACAGTTACTTCAAATGCCTTTTTCCGTCAACCTGACAAATGACCCTTGATGCCGTGTGGTGCTAGTGCACTTAAACAAAAGGCTCACATTCTAACTAATTATTATTTATTTTTTATTTCCTACCATTTTTCATCAACATAAAGTCCAAGATTTCAGTTCACCTGTTGACGAGGGAGCAATATTCTGTGGTGGCCTGGTCTGTGACTCCGAATATGTCTGGGATCATGTCGCCATTGAAGCTGCAAGGAAGATGGACACCACAATCAACATAAAACTGAATATTATTGAACATTTTCTCATTTATTTTCCTTTTTAATCACACAATAGGAATAAAAAATTATCGTTCAAACATGGGTGTCCAATTGTTTTATCACTGGGGGCTGCACACTATAACATTAAAAGTGTTTTTCATTTTCAGAACCAATACAATCAAAATAGTAATTATTTTACCTTTTGGTCCCCCTCAAGAATATTCTCAGTCATAAAAATGGTTAAAATAAGTCATGTGGTATTTTTTTCAATGCTTAAATCTCTAAATCAAAAAATAGAGTTCATTTTTTTATAGTGAAAACACAAAACATGGAAAGTTTTATCCCCGAAGTTTTTAAAAAACAATATTTAATGTGACGTATTTGGAGTCATACATGGGTCAATCATTCATAACAATGTTGATTTTGTTACATTATTATTTTTGGAGCAATGACAAATAAATTAAAACATCTCAAATCCTTAAATTCTTAGGGATCCCCAAAAATATGAATAATAATGAATACATTTTTTTTTAAATATTCCGATATTAAAGCGTTGAAAGAAAAAAAAAAAAACAATAAATTAATCAATTATTTACAAAGATTTTTTGAAAAGAATCAATAAATAAATCTATTTAAAAACATTTTTTTAAATCAATACATCAAAACATTTAAAAAAACATTTTTTGGATTTTTTTTTTTAACAACACTTTAATATCGGAATTTTTTTTTTTTAATAATTGATTTATTACTATTTATATTTTTCTGGATCCCTGAGAATTTAAGGATTTGATTTTTTTTTTTTTTTATCCGTCATCGCTCAAAAAATAATAATGAATCAAAATCAACATTGTTATGAATTATTGACCCATTTAAAGGCTCCATGTACATCACATCAAATATTGTTTTTTGAAAATGTTGCATGTTTTGTGTCTTTGCTATAAAAAAAACAAGGTTTTGATTAACATAAAAAGCATTAAACATAAATTAAACATTTTTTTAAATCAATACATCAAAAGATTTAAAACACAATTTTTTTGAGCGATTGATTTATTGATGATTTTTTTTTTTACAACACTTTAATATCGGAATTTTTTTTTTAAATTATTGATTTATTACTATTTATATTTTTTGGGATCCCTGAGAATTTAAGGATTTGAGATTTTTTTTTTTTACCCGTCATCGCTCAAAAAATAATAATGAATCAAAATCAACATTGTTATGAATTATTGACCCATTTTAAGGCTCCATGTACGTCGCATCAAATATTGTTTTTTGAAAATTTTGCATGTTTTGTGTCTTTGCTATAAAAAAAACAAGGTTTTGATTAACATAAAAAGCATTAAACATAAATTAATTTTTTTTTTAAATCAATACATCAAAACATTTAAAAAAACATTTTTTTGAGCGATTGATTTATTGATGTTTTTTTTTTACAACACTTTAATATTGGATTTTTTTTTTTCAAATAATTCATTTATTACTATTTTTATTTTTTTGGATCCCCGAGAATTTAAGGGTTTTGTCTGTCATCGCTCAAAAAAAAAATAATGAATCAAAATCAACATATTTATGAATTATTGACCCATTTTAAGTCTCCATGTACATCACATCAAATATTGTTTTTTGAAAATGTTGCATGTTTTGTGTTTTTGCTATAAAAAACAAGGTTTTGATTAACATAAAAAGACTTAAACATAAAAAAGTGAACTTAAAATTAATCAATTATTCTCCGATATAAAAGCATTGAAAGTAAAAAAAAAAAATCAATAAATGAATCAATATTTTTTTAATTATTTGAGTAATTGATTTACTCAAATAATAAAAAAATCCGATATAAAAGCGTTGAAAGTAAAAAAATAAAATCAATAAATAAATCAATTACTCAAATAATTCAAAAAAACAAATAATTAATTTATCGATTTTTTTGTTTCTTTACTTTCAACGCTTTTATATAGGATTTTTAAAGTAATTTATGTATTATTATTTTATTTTTTACTTCCAACACTTGATTATGCAGGTTATGCAGATTATTTGCAATTTGCGGCCTGTGCTATTCGTTTAACGGCACATTTGAAAAATACTATAAAACAATAAGTGGATTCAAAGAGCCTGCGATGAGGTGGCGACTTGTCCAGGGTGTACCCCGCCTTCCGCCCGATTGTAGCTGAGATAGGCGCCAGCGCCCCCCGCGGCCCCAAAAGGGAATAAGCGGTAGGAAATGGATGGATGGATGGATTCAACGAGCAAAAAGGTGACATGGAAAAAGAACAAGTTACAATAAACTGCCGTTGAAGCAACTTTTAAAATTTTAAATGTGTCATGATCAAAAAATGATGAAAACCTCAAATCGATGGATAGATCTCAAGTTTATCTAAACTTTTAAGCATTGAAATTAAAATACGTATTGAAATACAACATATTTTCAATACTTTTATGAGTGAACACCTTTTGGATCACCTGTTTTTTTAACTGTTATTGTTAAAAAATAAAAAGAATTATAAGCAATGTTGTTTATTGGCCTATTAAAGGTTCCAATTACATCAAATATTTAATTTTGAAAAATGTTTTAGGGAAAATGTTGCATATTTTTCCATAAAAAAATTGTTTTTTTTGGGAAGAAAAGGGCATTTAAGTAAAAAAAAAAAATATGACAACGGGTAGATTTGGAGATATTAGTAGATATTTAAGTGTTAAAAGTAAAACTATATATATTTTAACATATGACTTGCTTCTTACACTGAGACCCAATTATTTTGGGGTCCGCAGGAACTTTAACGTTCACCAAAAATTGAGGGGTGTTAGAATGGTTTCAAACTTAAAACTCATCTGTATACTCTAGCCTTTAAATAGACCTCCTTTTTAGACCAGTTGATCTGCCGCTTCTTTTCTTTCTCCTATGTCCCCCCCTCCCTTGTGGAGGGGGTCCGGTCCGATGACCAAGGATGAAGTACTGGCTGTCCAGAGTCGAGACCCAGGATGGACCGCTCGCCTGTATCGGTTGGGGACATCTCTACGCTGCTGATCCGCTTGAGATGGTTTCCTGTGGACGGGACTCTCGCGGCTGTGTTGGAGCCACTATGGATTGAACTTTCACAGTATCATGTTAGACCCGCTCGACATCCATTGCTTTCGGTCCCCTAGAGGGGGGGGGTTGCCCACATCTGAGGTCCTCTCCAAGGTTTCTCATAGCCAGCATTGTCACTGGCGTCCCACTGGATGTGAATTCTCCCTGCCCACTGGGTGTGAGTTTTCCTTGCCCTTTTGTGGGTTCTTCCGAGGATGTTGTAGTCGTAATGATTTGTGCAGTCCTTTGAGACATTTGTGATTTGGGGCTATATAAATAAACATTGATTGATTGATTGATTGAAAGTGAAATTAATTTTTCAATGTGGTCTTCAGTCGAAAAAGTAAAAATACCTCTGTTCTGCATTACCAATCTGTCTATTTTAAGTCTTTTTTGTTTGTTTGTTTACTACTCTGTTTGTCAAAACCCCCCCCCACACATAAAATATGCAATATTATCCCTCCAAAAATATTTCAAAGTGTAATATTTGACATAGTGTGAGTTTGTACTGTAATGACCCCATTACCTCCCTGCTTGGTACTCAGCATCAAGGGTTGGAATTGGGGGTTAAAGGGGAACATTATCACAATTTCAAAAGGGTTAAAAACAATAAAAATCAGTTCCCAGTGGCTTGTTGTATTTTTTGAATTTTTTTTCAAAATTTTACCGGTCCCGGAATATCCCTAAAAAAAGCTTTAAAGTGCTTGATTTTCGCTATTTGCGATGCGACCGTCCATTTCCCTGTGACGTCATACAGTGCTGTCAATGTAAACAAACACCATGAAAAACCACAGCAAGATATAGCAACATTAGCTCAGATTCAGACTCGGATTTCAGCGGCTTAAGCGATTCAACAGATTACGCATGTATTGAAACGGATGGTTGGAGGATGAATATATTGAAGAAGAAACTGAAGCTCTTGAACGAATTCATAGCCATAGCATGGCCGAATAGCTGCGTTAGCATCGCCGGTAAAATGTGCGGACCAAACGATCAGGACTTTCGCATCTTGTGACACTGGAGCAACTTAAATCCGTCGATTGGTAAGTGTTTGTTTCGCATTAAATGTGGGTGGAAGGAAACGTTACTTAGTTGCAAATGCATCTGCAGGTTATCCATACATCTCTGTGCCATGTCTGCTTTAGCACCGCCGGTAAATAGCATGTTAGCATCGATTAGCGTAGCATGTTAGCATCGATTAGCTGGCAGTCAACGTCAACAAAACTCACCGTTGTGATTTCGTTGTCTTTATATTTGCAAATGCATCTGCAGGTTATCCATACATCTCTGTGCCATGTCTGCTTTAGCACCGCCGGTAAATAGCATGTTAGCATCGATTAGCTGGCAGTCAACATCAACAAAACTCACCTTTGTGATTTCGTTGTCTTTATATTTGCAAATACATCTGCAGGTTATCCATACATCTCTGTGCCATGTCTGTCATCGCCGGTAAATAGCATGTTAGCATCGATTAGCGTAGCATGTTAGCAACGATTAGCTGGCAGTCACGCCGTAACCAAATATGTCTGGTTAGCACATAAGTCAACAACATCAACAAAACTCACCTTTGTGATTATGTTGACTTTATCGTTGCAAATGCATCTGCAGGTTATCCATACATCTCTGTGCCATGTCTGTCATCGCCGGTAAATAGCATGTTAGCATCGATTAGCCTAGCATGTTAGCATCGATTAGCTGGCAGTCACGCCGCAACCAAAATGTTGTAGTCCTAATGATTTGTGCAGTCCTTTGAGACATTTGTGATTTGGGGCTATATAAATAAACATTGATTGATTGATTGAAATATGTCTCATTAGCACATAAGTCAACAACATCAACAAAACTCACCTTTGTGATTATGTTAACTTTATCGTTGCAAATGCATCTGCAGGTTATCCATACATCTCTGTGCCATGTCTGTCATCGCCGGTAAATAGCATGTTAGCATCGATTAGCCTAGCATGTTAGCATCGATTAGCTGGCAGTCACGCCGCAACCAAAATGTTGTAGTCCTAATGATTTGTGCAGTCCTTTGAGACATTTGTGATTTGGGGCTATATAAATAAACATTGATTGATTGATTGAAATATGTCTCATTAGCACATAAGTCAACAACATCAACAAAACTCACCTTTGTGATTATGTTAACTTTATCGTTGCAAATGCATCTGCAGGTTATCCATACATCTCTGTGCCATGTCTGTCATCGCCGGTCAAATGTGCAGACACTCCGGCACATTCAATGGGGGTCAGGCGGCAGATTTCTTGCCACTTTGGCATCTTGGGGCCAGTGGTGCAACTTGAATCCCTCCCTGTTAGTGTTCTTACACCCTCCGACAACACACCGTCGAGGCATAATGTCTCCAAAGTTCCAAAAAGTAGTCGAAAAAACGGAAAATAACAGAGCTGAGACCCGGTGTTTGCAAATGAAAATGGCGGCTGTATTACCTCGGCGACGTCACGTTCTGACGTCATCGCCCCCAGCCCGATAAACAGAAAGGCGTTTAATTCGCCAAAATTCACCCATTTAGAGCTCGGAAATCGGTTTAAAAAAAAAAAAAGGTATTTTTTCTGCACCATCAAGGTATATATTGACGCTTACATAGGTCTGCTGATAATGTTCCCCTTTAAATCAACAAAAATGATTCCCGGGCGCGGCACCGCTGCTGCCCACTGCTCCCCTCACCTCCCAGGGGGTGAACAAGGGGATGGGTCAAATGCAGAGGACACATTTCACCACACCTAGTGTGTGTGTGTGTGTGTGTGTGTGTGTGTGTGTGTGTGTGTGTGAGACAATCATTGTTACTTTAATTTTAACTTAACATAAGTAATTGGAAACTGAAGAAAGTCAATCATTCTGAACAATATTGATTTTGAGTCATTATTATTTTTGAAGCACTAACAGTTTTAAAGAAAGAAACAAACATCCTGCATGGCAACCCGGTTATTAGTAACCATGACAACTCGTTTGCATTAAATTTGACCTATTTGCTCTTTTATTCCACTTTTTGTGTTACTTTTTGTAATAATATTTTCAGAAATTGGACACCGCTAATTTAAGCAGAGCGAATATGAAGGCGACAATCCAAAAACTATGCATTGACAGCATTTGTACTTACTCCATGACCAGAGGCTGATCCTTGAAGGTCTTGTTCAGCTTGATCCAACCAACTGTGTCTGCAGACACCAAAACATGAAGATAAACATCTGTTAGTGTTGTCCCGATACCAATATTTTGTTACACGGTACTGGAACCAACATGTATTTCGCTACTTTTCTAAATAAAGGGGACCACAAACAAATGGCGTTGTTAGCTTTTTTTGAGCAAAAAAATCTTAGGGTACATTAAACATGTTTCTTATTGCAAGTTTGTCCTTAAATAAAATAGTGAACATACTAGACAACTTGTCTTTTAGTAGTAAGTAAACAAACAAAGACTCCTAATTAGTCTGCTGACATATGCAGTAACATATTGTGTCATTTATACACCTATTATTGTGTTTAAAATAAGGATGCACCGATTAATCGGTAACCGAATATATTCGGCCGAATATGGAAAAAAAAGCCACATTCGGCCTTCGGCGGAATGAGTTAAAAACAAGGCCGAATAGTGGCGTGTGACGCAATTTTTGGACGCGGTGACGCAATCAACCAACGTGCAGTGACGTTGGGATATGTTGTGTACCTGTATAAGTGTATGAGGTTACAAGCACACACTTATTGAGATTTACTTGATCCTTCTGTTTACATTATTAGCCTGTTGTGTAGGCTACCTGTATAAGTGTATGAGGTTACAAGCACACACTTAATTGAGATTTACTTAAGCCTTCTGTTTACATTATTAGCATATCTACTGTGGCTTAGCTGACTTTTGCCAAAAGGACAATAATTCATTTGTTGTGGGTTTATCCACTTTAATGCACTTTTTTTTTTTTTTTGGAATGCATGTTTTGTTTGAAGGCCTAATATAAATGAAAAACTGTGCTTTTTTTTTGAAAAGCAAAGACTACTGGAATATTAAAAAAATGTCAATATTCGATAAAAAATTACTTTATTTGAAAAACATGTCTAAATATTTATTCTAGGCTATTTATGCAATATTAAAAAAATTGTGAAAAACTGCATTCATTATTCGGTATTCGGCCAAGCGTTTACATTTTCTTCGGCATCGGCCACAAATTTTCATTTCGGTGCATCCCTAGTTTAGAATATTAAATACAAGTTGTAGAAAATGAATTATTAATCTACTTGTTCATTTACTGTTAATATCTGCTAAATTTCTAAGCCCTGCGATGAGGTGGCGACTTGTCCAGGGTGTACCCTGCCTTCCGCCCGATTGTAGCTGGGATAGGCACCAGCGCCCCCCGCAACCCCAAAGGGAATAAGCGGTAGAAAATGGATGAATGGATCTGCTAAATTTTGCTTTTAACATGTTCTATCTAGGCAGCACGGTGGAAGAGGGGTTAGTGCGTCTGCCTCACAATTTGAAGGTCCTGCGTAGTCAGGGTTCAATCCCGGGCATGTTCTCCCCGTGACTTCGTGGGTTACCTCCGGGTACTCCGGCTTCCTCCCACCTCCAAAGACATGCACCTGAGTATAGGCCCCTCCCACCTCCAAAGACATGCACCTGAGTATAGGCCCCTCCCACCTCCAGACATGCACCTGAGTATAGGCCCCTCCCACCTCCAAAGACATGCACCTGAGTATAGGCCCCTCCCACCTCCAGACATGCACCTGAGTATAGGCCCCTCCCACCTCCAAAGACAAGCACCTGGGTATAGGCCCCTCCCACCTCCAAAGACATGCACCTGGGGATAGGCCCCTCCCACCTCCAAAGACATGCACCTGGGGATAGGCCCCTCCCACCTCCAAAGACATGCACCTTGGTATAGGCTTCCTCCCACCTCCAAAGACATACACCTGGGGATAGGCCCCTCCCACCTCCAAAGACACGCACCTGGGTATAGGCCCCTCCCACTTCCAAAGACATGCACCTGAGGATAGGCCCCTCCCACCTGCAAAGACATGCACTTGGGTATAGGCCCCTCCCACCTCCAAATACATGCACCTGGGGGTAGGCCCCTCCCACCTCCGAAGACATGCACCTTGGTATAGGCCCCTCCCACTTCCAAAGACATGCACCTTGGTATAGGCCCCTCCCACCTCCAAATACATGCACCTTGGTATAGGCCCCTCCCACTTCCAAAGACATGCACCTGGGGATAGGCCCCTCCCACCTCCAAAGACATGCACCTTGGTATAGGCCCCTCCCACCTCCAAAGACATGCACCTGGTTATAGCCCCCTCCCACCTCCGAACACATGCACCTTGGTATTGGCCCCTCCCACTTCCAAAGACATGCACCTGGTTATAGCCCCCTCCCACCTCCGAACACATGCACCTTGGTATAGGCCCCTCCCACTTCCAAAGACATGCACCTTGGTATAGGCCCCTCCCACCTCCAAAGACATGCACCTTGGTATAGGCCCCTCCCACTTCCGAAGACATGCACCTTGGTATAGGCCCCTCCCACTTCCAAAGACATGCACCTTGGTATAGGCCCCTCCCACCTCCAAATACATGCACCTTGGTATAGGCCCCTCCCACTTCCAAAGACATGCACCTGGGGATAGGCCCCTCCCACCTCCAAAGACATGCACCTTGGTATAGGCCCCTCCCACCTCCAAAGACATGCACCTGGTTATAGCCCCCTCCCACCTCCGAACACATGCACCTTGGTATTGGCCCCTCCCACTTCCAAAGACATGCACCTGGTTATAGCCCCCTCCCACCTCCGAACACATGCACCTTGGTATAGGCCCCTCCCACTTCCAAAGACATGCACCTTGGTATAGGCCCCTCCCACCTCCAAAGACATGCACCTTGGTATAGGCCCCTCCCACTTCCAAAGACATGCACCTGGGGATAGGCCCCTCCCACCTCCAAAGACATGCACCTTGGTATAGGCCCCTCCCACCTCCAAAGACATGCACCTTGGTATAGGCCCCTCCCACCTCCAAAGACATGCACCTGGGGATAGGCCCCTCCCACTTCCAAAGACACGCACCTTGGTATAGGCCCCTCCCACCTCCAAAGACATGCACATTGGTATAGGCCCCTCCCCCTTCCAAAGACATGCACCAGGGCATAGGTTGATTGGCAACACAAAATGGTCCCTAGTGTGTGAATGTTGTGGTGAGGGAGTGACTTGTCCAGGGTCCGCCCGATTGTAGCTGAGATAGGCATCAGCGCCCCCGCACCCCCAAAAGGGAATAAGCGGTAGAAAATGGATGGATGTCCTATCTACACTTCTGTTAAAATGTAATAATCACTTATTCTTCTTTTCTTTGATACTGTACCTCAGTTTTGGATGATACCACTCATTTACTGTAGGTATCGATCCGATACCAAGTAGTTACCGGATTGGTCATATTCAAAGTCCTCATGTGTCCAAGGACATATTTCCTGACAATATCGATGTATTCATAACAGCATCGACAAGATACGCTATTGTACTTGCTATCATTACAGTGGATGTCAGGTGTAGATCCACCAATGGCGTTTGTTTACATTGTGACGCCGGTGAGCTACGGTGTGTAGTCAAGCATGTTTAGCTATTCCTCGCCCTGCAGTGATAATGGTACTTGTAAGAAACGTACGAGGCGAGGATTAGTTATTTAGAAGTAGCTAAAACACTACAGAAGGACGTTAGCCGCTACCTAGCTAGCCCATTTTAAGGCAGCTCTTCCTGTGGGCGTTCAGTGTTATAACTTCACCTTTATCTTTACTTTTTAGGCCAAAACGCATCCATTCTCCCTTCTCTGTCTACACACTGTGTCTGCTTGTAAGTACTCTGAGTAAAAAAAAGTGACCTAAAAATATTGAGATATTAATAAAAGGCCATATCGCCCAGCCCTAACACACACACACACACACACACACATTACGTTAAGGTAACGTGTGGAGTTCCCCAGGGTTCGGTCCTTGGCCCTGTACTCTTCAGCATCTACATGCTGCCGATAGGTGACATCATACGCAAATACGGTGTTAGCTTTCACTGTTATGCTGATGGCACCCAACTCTACATGCCCCTAAAGCTGACCAACACGCCGGACTGTAGTCAGCTGGAGGCGTGTCTTAATGAAATTAAACAATGGATGCCCGCTAACTTTTTGCAACTTAACGCCAAAAAAACGGAAATGCTGATTATCGGTCCTGCTAGACACCGACCTCTATTTAATGATACAACTCTAACATTTGACAACCAAATAATAAAACAAGGTGACTCTGTAAAGAATCTGGGTATTATCTTCCACCCAACTCTCTCCTTTGAGTCACACATTAAAAGCGTTACTAAAACGGCCTTCTTTCATCTCCGTAATATCGCTAAAATTCGCTCCATTTTGTCCACGAAAGACGCGGAGATCATTATCCATGCGTTTGTTACGTCTCGTCTCGACTACTGTAACGTATTATTTTCGGGTCTCCCCATGTCTAGCATTAAAAGATTACAGTTGGTACAAAATGCGGCTGCTAGACTTTTGACAAGAACAAGAAAGTTTGATCATATTACGCCTGTACTGTATATACCTTTATATACATATATACATACATATATACCTATACTGTATATACCTTTATATACATAAATACATACATATATACCTAAACTGTATATACCTTTATATACATATATACATACATATATACCTATACTGTATATACCTTTATATACATATATACATACATATATACCTATACTGTATATACCTTTATATACATACATATATACCTAAACTGTATATACCTTTATATACATATATACATACATATATACCTATACTGTATATACCTTTATATACATATATACATACATATATACCTATACTGTATATACCTTTATATACATACATATATAACTATACTGTATATACCTTTATATACATATATACATACATATATACCTGTACTGTATATACCTTTATATACATACATATATAACTATACTGTATATACCTTTATATACATATATACCTATACTGAATATACCTTTATATACATATATACATACATATATAACTATACTGTATATACCTTTATATACATATATACCTATACTGAATATACCTTTATATACATATATACATACATATATACCTATACTGTATATACCTTTATATACATATATACATACATATATACCTGTACTGTATATACCTTTATATACATACATATATAACTATACTGTATATACCTTTATATACATATATACCTATACTGAATATACCTTTATATACATATATACATACATATATACCTGTACTGTATATACCTTTATATACATATATACATACATATATACCTGTGCTGTATATACCTTTATATACATATATACATACATATATACCTATACTGTATATACCTTTATATATATATACATACATATATACCTATACTGTATATACCTTTATATACATATATACATACATATATACCTATACTGGCTCACCTGCACTGGCTTCCTGTGCACTTAAGATGTGACTTTAAGGTTTTACTACTTAGTATAAAATACTACACGGTCTAGCTCCATCCTATCTTGCCAATTGTATTGTACCATATGTCCCGGCAAGAAATCTGCCTTCAAAAGACTCCGGCTTATTTGTGATTCCTAGAGCCCAAAAAAAGTCTGCGGGCTATTTAGCGTTTTCCGTTCGGGCTCCAGTATTCTGGAATGCCCTCTCTGTAACAGTTCGAGATGCTACCTCAGTAGAAGCATTTAAGTCTCACCTTAAAACTCATCTGTATACTCTAGCCTTTAAATAGACCTCCTTTTTAGACCAGTTGATCTGCCGCTTCTTTTCTTTCTCCTATGTACCCCCCCTCCCTTGTGGAGGGGGTCCGGTCCGATGACCATGGATGAAGTACTGGCTGTCCAGAGTCGAGACCCAGGATGGACCGCTCGCTTGTGTATCGGTTGGGGACATCTCAACGCTGCTGATGCGCCTCCGCTTGGGATGGTTTCCTGTGAACGGGACTCTCGCTGCTGTCTTGGATCCGCTTGAACTGAACTCTCGCGGCTGTGTTGGAGCCACTATGGATTGAACTTTCACAGTATCATGTTAGACCCGCTCGACATCCATTGCTTTCGGTCCCCTAGGGGGGGGGGGGGGGGGGGGGGTTACCCACATCTGAGGTCCTCTCCAAGGTTTCTCATAGTCAGCATGCGTCCCACTGGATGTGAATTCTCCCTGCCCACTGGGTGTGAGTTTTCCTTGCCCTTTTGTGGGTTCTTCCGAGGATGTTGTAGTCGTACGGATCTGTGCAGTCCTTTGAGACATTTGTGATTTGGGGCTATATAAATAAACATTGATTGATTGCTTGATATTATTATCTAGTTGTAATGGTGTCCGGGTGGTAAGAGTGGACAATACTGGGTGTGCAGTCATTACACATGCCAAGTTAACTTTCAGTTTCGATCTCCGATGCAACATACGCACAAAAGCCCAGGAGGAGGCCGACTTTAGATGCCTCGGTCTGAAACTAAACCAGGAGATTGCCCGAGACTTGGAACTGCATGAATACCTAATGTCTGGTTGTCGCCCCAAAAGATGAAAACCGAAGAGTCCGTCAGGCTCATCTGCGAGGTGAGGAGAACGTCCATCTGGGAGTCCCCGTCGTAGTCGCCGGGCACCACACTGGTGAGGACGGTGTCACTGGCACAGGGAGGACAGAACATGGCAAACCTACTCCAGCATTACCAGGAACATGTGGTCTGGTCACCATGGCGACCAGTGTAAACTCACCTTGGCAGAATGCCTTTGGAGATGTTAACCCTGGGCTTGAAGTACGGTGCTTTGGAGTCCGCCAGGAAGATCAACAGCTCAGACTCTGCATTAAAAATAAATTGTTAGAAGGGGAATATGTGAGATATCATAATGTGGGAAAGCGGGAGTGACGTCATACGTTCCCTGATGATGAAGATGTCCGTCTGTTTGTCGGCGTTAAAGTCCCCAAACGCCGCCAGCGTGCCGTTGTTTTTGGCACCGAAAAGGTCGGCCGTCACGTCCTGGAGGGCGAACGTTTCGTACTTGGCGACAAACGGTAGCAAAAAGGCCAAAACGGCCCAGTTAAAGGAGCGCATCCTGGAGCAGGTGCGGATCCTGACAACAACAATACGGCACGCCGCTTTACGGCATGAGGAAACGGCACGTCTTTTACGTTAACCGCTATATGAAAGCAACAGAAATGATTTTAAACGACTTTTTTATATTTCTATACGCGTCCGTTTGTTGCAAAGTGTGCACATTAACCGCGTGGACGCGTGTCACCGAATGAGATATTTCCACTTCCGCGTTTACGTTAGTGCCGCGCTAATGTAATTCCAGTGTTTGACAGCGGCGCAACGGAACGGAAGTTGTAGTAGTGTCGTCATGTCGGTTCGCTGTGAAAATAAAGGTTGAGTGCGTCAAAAAAAAACTTACATAATGCTCTTTTTCAACACCTAAAGTATAGTTTAATTATTTATATTTAGATATTAAATAGTCTATTCAAGGTAAAACTGACTTTTAATGGCGGATTTTTTTCAAAGTCTCGCTACTTGGTTTTATTTTGAAAGTCCATACCTGAGTGGTGGTTTAAACATGATACAACTTGACAGCTTGCAAACATGGCGGATGTCAAGTGTTTGATAGCGGCGCAACTGAGCGGAAGTTGTAGTAGTGTCGTCATGTGGGTTTGCTGTGAAAATAAAGGTTCTGCGCTTCAAAAAACTTACATAATGCTCATTTCGAACACCTCAAATATAGTTTCATTATTTATATTTGAATAATAAATGGCTTATTTAAGGTAAAATTGACTTTTGATGACGTATTTTTTTCAAAGTCTCGCTACTTGGTTTTATTTTGAAAGTCCACACCTGACCTGCGGTTTAAACGTGGTGCAACTTGACAGCTTGCAAACATGGCGAGCTTGGCGGATGTCAGTTGGAAACTGCTGGAATTCAAAGCCCGGTCTAAAAGATCAGGTCAGACTTAACTTCACTTTTCAGGGTTTTTTGTTTATTCAGAACGACTATGCAGTGTCTTAACCACACTTAACCATGTTTAAACGGTGCTCGACACACAGTCATGCGCCAGCCTGCATGCAATAGACAAGCATGAAAGGTCAGAGGTTAAATGTGCAGCATGTGAGGACTATTTTAAGATTTTATTCACCTCCTGTGACATTCAGATTAAAAAAAAGCATTGCTTCAGACGTGTGCATAAACAACATGGCATGGTGTCGTATTGGGAAATCATGGCAGGAATATTTTGCAACACAACTTGAGAAAGCTGGCTTGACAAACTACTTTTATACAAACAAATCATTCCACATGTTAATTCTCATGTCAGCATTTGTGAGTCAAATGGTTCTGTTTGTTTTTTTATGACAATATGTTGGAACATTCCACTGAATCCGTGCCATTTGCTTGTTGTCATTAGACCAGGGGTCACCAACACGGTGCCCGTAACGACCAGATGAGTCGCCCGCTGGCCTGTTCTAAAAATAGCTCAAATAGCAGCACTTACCAGTGAGCTGCCTCTATTTTTTATTTTTTTTAATTTACTACTGGGAACGCCTCGGGATCCCCCGGGAAGAGCTAGACGACGTAGCTGGGGAGAGGGAAGTCTGGGTTTCCCTGCTTAGGCTGTTGCCCCCGCGACCCGACCTCGGCTAAGCGGAAGAATATGGATGATGGATATTTATTTACTAGCAAGTTGGTCTCGCTTTGCTTGACATTTTTAATTCTAAAAGAGACACAAAACTCAAATAGAATTTGAAAATCCAAGAAAATATTTTAAAGACTTGGTCTTCACTTGTGTAAATAAATTCATTGATTTTTTTACTTTGCTTCCTATAACTTTCCGAAAGACAATTTTAGAGAAAAAATACAACCTTAAAAATGATTTTACGATTTTAAACACATATACCTTTTTACCTTTTAAATTCCTTCCTTTTCTTTCCTGACAAATTAAATACATTTTCAAGTATTTAAAATAAATAATTAAATCAACATAAAAAACACAAGATACACATACAATTAGTGCACCAATCCCCAAAAAATCACACTTACTTATGGTCTACCGGGCTGCGGCTCGATTGGTACCGGGCCACAGAAGAATTTTTTTTTTTATAGTTAAATCAACAAAAAAACACGAGATTCACTTACAATTAGTGCAAAAACCCCCAAAAACTCCCTTTTTCATGACAAAAAAAAAAAAAATCCGGACCATAAGGCGCACCAGATTTTAGGACGCGTTAAAAGGAGTCTATTTTTTTTTTTGTCTAAATTTACAACACTTCCTGTCATTTGGTACCGGGCTGCAGAATATTTTATATTTATTTTTTATATACATATATGTTTTTTTTTTTTATTAAATCAACATAAAAAACACAAGATACACTTCCAATTAGTGCAACAACCCAAAAATAACTCCCTTTTTCTTGACAAAAAAATAAATAAATACAATTTTCCGGACCATAAAATGCACCGGATTATAGGACGCATTAAAAGGAGTCATGTATATATATATATATTGTTTTTTTTTCTAAAACTGGAACACATATTTACGTTCTACCGGGCCGCGGCTGGATTGGTACCTGGCCGAGAATATATATATATTTTTTTATAGTTAAATCAACATAAAAAACACAAGACACACTTACAATTAGTGCACCAACCCAAAAATAACTCCCTTTTTCTTGACAAAAAAAATAAATAAATACAATTTTCCGGACCATAAGACGCACTGGATTATAGGACGCATTAAAAGGAGTCATATATATATATATATATATATATATATATTTTTTTTTTTTTCTAAAACTAGAACATTTACTTATGGTCTACCGGGCCGCAGAATATATATATTTTTTTATATATATAGTTAAATTAACAAAAAACACAGGACACACTTACAATTAGTGGACCAACCCCCAAAAAATCCCTTTTTCATGACAACAACAACAAAAAAAATAATAATAAATAACATTTTCCGGACCATAAAATGCACCGGATTATAGGACACATTAAAAGGAGTCACATATATATATATATATACATATATATATATATATATATTTTTTTTTTTCTAAAACTAGAACACTTACTTATGGTCTACCGGGCTGCAGAATATATATATATATTTTATAGTTAAATCAACATAAAAAACACAAGATTCACTTACAATTAGTGCAACAACCCCCCAAAAAAAATCCCTTTTTCATGACAAAAAAAAATAATTCCGGACCATAAGGCGCACCAGATTATAGGACGCATTAAAAGGAGTCTATTTTTTTTGTCTAAATTTACAACACTTCCTGTCATTTGGTACCGGGCTGCAGAATATTTTATATTTATTTTTTATATACATTTTTTTTTTTTTTTTTTATTAAATCAACATAAAAAACACAAGATACACTTCCAATTAGTGCAACAACCCAAAAATAACTCCCTTTTTCTTGACAAAAAAAATAAATAAATACAATTTTCCGGACCATAAGACGCACTGGATTATAGGACGCATTAAAAGGAGTCATATATATGTATATATATATATATATATATATATATATATATATATATATATATATATATATATATATATATATTTTTTTTTTTTTTTTTTTTTTTTCTAAAACTAGAACATTTACTTATGGTCTACCGGGCCGCAGAATATATATATATTTTTATATATATAGTTAAATTAACAAAAAACACAGGATACACTTACAATTAGTGAACCAACCCCCAAAAAATCCCTTTTTCATGACAACAACAACAACAACAAAAATAATAAATAACATTTTCCGGACCATAAAATGCACCGGATTATAGGACACATTAAAAGGAGTCACATATATATATATACATATATATATATATATATATATATATTTTTTTTTTTCTAAAACTAGAACACTTACTTATGGTCTACCGGGCTGCAGAATATATATATTTTTTTATATAGTTAAATCAACATAAAAAACACAAGATTCACTTACAATTAGTGCAACAACCCCAAAAAAAACCTCCCTTTTTCATGACAAAAAAAAATAATTCCGGACCATAAGGCGCACCAGATTATAGGACGCATTAAAAGGAGTCTATTTTTTTTTGGTCTAAATTTACAACACTTCCTGTCATTTGGTACCGGGCTGCAGAATATTTTATATTTATTTTTTTATATACATATATGTTGTTGTTTTTTTATTAAATCAACATAAAAAAACACAAGATGCACTTCCAATTACTGCAACAACCCAAAAAACCTCCCTTTTTTATGACAAAAAAATAAATAAATAAAATTTTCCGGACCATAAAATGCACCGGATTATAGGACGCATTAAAAGGAGTCACATATATATATATATATATATATACATATATATATATATATATATATTTTTTTTTTTTTCTAAAACTAGAACACTTACTTATGGTCTACCGGGCCTCGGCTCGATTGGTACCGGGCCGCAGAAGAATCTTTTTTTTTTTTTATATAGTTAAATCAACATAAAAAACACAAGATACACTTACAATTAGTGCAACAACACAAAAAAACTCCCTTTTTCATGACAAAAAAAAAAAAAATTCCGGACCATAAGGCGCACCGGATCATAGGACGCGTTAAAAGGAGTCTTTTTTTTTTTTGTCTAAATGTACAACACTTCCTGTCATTTGGTACCGGGCTGCAGAATATTTTATATTTATTTTTTATATACATATATGTTTTTTTTTTTTTTATTAAATCAACATAAAAAACACAAGATACACTTCCAATTAGTGCAACAACCCAAAAATAACTCCCTTTTTCTTGACAAAAAAAATAAATAAATACAATTTTCCGGACCATAAGACGCACTGGATTATAGGACGCATTAAAAGGAGTCATATATATATATATATATATTTATATATATTTTTTTTTATTTTTTTTTCTAAAACTAGAACATTTACTTATGGTCTACCGGGCCGCAGAATATATATATTTTTTTATATATATAGTTAAATTAACAAAAAACACAGGATACACTTACAATTAGTGGACCAACCCCCAAAAAATCCCCTTTTCATGACAACAACAAAAAAAAAAAATTAATAAATAACATTTTCCGGACCATAAAATGCACCGGATTATAGGACGCATTAAAAGGAGTCATATATATATATATATATATATATATATATATATATATATATATATATTTTTTTTTTTTTTTTTCTAAAACTAGAACACTTACTTATGGTCTACCGGGCTGCAGAATATATATATATTTTTTTATAGTTAAATCAACATAAAAAACACAAGATTCACTTACAATTAGTGCAACAACCCCAAAAAAAACCTCCCTTTTTCATGACAAAAAAAAAAAAATTCCGGACCATAAGGCGCACCAGATTATAGGACGCATTAAAAGGAGTCTATTTTTTTTGTCTAAATTTACAACACTTCCTGTCATTTGGTACCGGGCTGCAGAATATTTTATATTTATTTTTTATATACATATATGTTGTTGTTTTTTTATTAAATCAACATAAAAAAACACAAGATGCACTTCCAATTAGTGCAACAACCCAAAAAACCTCCCTTTTTTATGACAAAAAAATAAATAAATAAAATTTTCCGGACCATAAAATGCACCGGATTATAGGACGCATTAAAAGGAGTCATATATATATATATATTTTTTTTTTTTTTTTTTCTAAAACTAGAACACTTACTTATGGTCTACCGGGCCTCGGCTCGATTGGTACCGGGCCGCCGAATAATCTTTTTTTTTTTATATATAGTTAAATCAACATAAAAAACACAAGATACACTTACAATTAGTCCAACAACACAAAAAAACTCCCTTTTTCATGACAAAAAAAAAAAAAATTCCGGACCATAAGGCGCACCGGATCATAGGACGCGTTAAAAGGAGTCAATTTTTTTTTTTGTCTAAATTTAGAACACTTCCTGTCATTTGGTACCGGGCTGCAGAATATTTTATATTTATTTTTTATTATTTTTATGTATTTTTTTACGAAATCAACATAAAAAAAACACAAGCTAAACTTCCAATTAGTGCAACAACCCAAAAATAACTCCCTTTTTCATGACAAAAAAGGCCGTGGGACAAATCATCAAGCGCTGATAAAACAGGTTGAGGACCACTGGCCTCGTGGTTAGAGGGTCCGCCCTAAGGTGGGTAGGTTGTGAGTTCAAACCCCGGCCGAGTCATACCAAAGACTATAAAAAAAAAATGGGAGTCATTACCTCCCTGCTTTGGCACTCAGCATCAAAAGGTTAGAATTGGGGGTTCAATCACCAAACAATAATTCCCGGGCGTGGCCACTGCTGCTGCTCACTGCTCCCCTCACCACTTTTTTCCCCATTCAACAATGTATTTATTCGTTAATTTTACTGGGCTACAGTTGGATGTTGTTGACCAAATGGCACGCATACGTCAGAATGGCTTGAATGGCCACATTTGGCCCACGGGCCAGAGGTTCCACATCCGGTGCACTCCCACAGCTGCACTTTTAGCCCGACCAGAACATGGAAGTCCACTGAAATGATAACTGAGCCAAACTTTTACAATGATTGTTTACCTTTGTTGGAATGACCGTATCGGTGGTGATTGTACATAACGTATTTCCTTGAATTGACGCCCGGGAGCTAATTAATGTAAAACCTCTTCTCACTCCGGCACTTACCAAAGGCATGCGATAAATTTAAGCCTGCGCTTAAAAATTTGAGTGTGATGTAAGGATACCATCATGAAAAGCACATTTAATAAAAAAAACGTTATCATGGTCTTACCTTTACTTATAAATGAAGTCCATGCGCAGCTCCTTCTGGTCAAAAGCATGGATAACTTGTTTATAAAAGTCTTCCTTATCTTTCTTCAGTTTTAAAAGTCCCTCTGTCTCGATGGAGATCTTCCTTTTTTACCTCCTGCTTCGATTGAAAGTCCAGTTTAGAAAACTGTTTTATTTTCGATATGTAATCCCCCATGTTAAAAGTGCAAGCGAGAGGAAAAAATAAAGGATCGCTGCTTGTTGCCACTTCTTCTGCAGCCAAGTAGTCGCAATAAGGATCACTAGCGCCCTCTACCACCAGGAGGCGGGAGTCATTTAATGACTCATATTTGACACACGCAGCTACGGTATATTAATAAAACATAGCTGCTTACTGTTCTTTTTAGCATATTCAATAGCTTGGACCTTAAATCCTACTGAATAGCTCTTAATCTTCTTCCCTTTATGCGATTTCAAATGATTGAAATCAGCCTCCTCCGTTTTGAAAATGATGACAGGTGAAGTGTCACTCGTGACGTGACGAGTTTGACCCTACGGAAATTCTAGACATGCGCTAATAAAAATAATATTTTGCAAAACGAGTTTGACCCTGACGTTAATCCTGAGCCGGAGGTAATGCTAAGCATGCGCTAATTATTTTAAAACCTTTTCTTACCAAAGGCATGCGGTAAATTTAAGCCTGCGCTTAAAAATTTGAGTGTGATGTAAGGATACCATCATGAAAAGCACATTTAATAAAAAAAACGTTATTATGGTCTTACCTTTACTTATAAATGAAGTCCATGCGCAGCTCCTTCTGATCAAAACCATCGATAACTTGTTTATAGAAGTCTTCCTTATCTTTCTTCAGTTTTAAAAGTCCCTCTGTCTCGATGGAGATCTTCCTTTATTACCTCCTGCTTCCATTGAAAGTCCAGTTTAGAAAACTTTTATTTTCGATATGTAATCCTCCATGTTAAAAGTGCAAGCGAGAGGAAAAAATAAACGATCGCTGCTTGTTGTCACTTCTTCTGCAGCCGAGTAGTCGCAAGAAGGATCACTAGCGCCCTCTACCACCAGGAGGATGGAGTCATTTAATGACTCATATTTGACACACGCAGCTACGGTATATTAATAAAACGTAGTTGCTTACTGTTCTTTTTAGCATATTCAATAGCTTGGACCTTAAATCCTACTGAATAGCTCTTAATCTTCTTCCCTTTAAGCGATTTCAAATGATTGAAATCAGCTTCCTCCATTTTGAAAATGATGACAGGTGAAGTGTCACTCGTGACGTGACGAGTTTGACCCTGTGGAAATTCTAGACATAGGCAGCAATTCAAGGAAATACGGTACTTTGGAATTTGAACGCAGTGATATTTTCTGTCATTTCCTGCACGCTCCTGACTGTGATAACCATCATCATCATCAATGTGGGATGTAATTCAATGTTTTAATTGGTGCATGTGTGGAAATCCTAACGTGTGTTACTAACTACCTCCTGCTGTAGATTTGTGATTTAGCCGAGCGAGCGAGAGAGAGAGAGAGAGAGAGAGTGGCCTTAATTGCACCTTTTGAGAATGGCTGCCATAAACCGGTCTCCTCCCAAAGTTCAAAGACTGGGTAAGTAGCAGCGGGAAGTCCTCCCGGTGGCGGGAAGGCCATGTTTTGATGGTCAGGTGACTCCAAGCGTGACAAAAGCACAAGCAGGAAGTGACACTTGAAGACACAAAACCACCTTTTTTGCACCAGAAGTTCAGGAAGGTTTTGGTACCCGGAACTCAAGGTTCCTGTAGAAGTGTGTGGTTTGTGTTTCCACTGCATTTCACAGCTCAGGTACTTTATACAAATCAGGGTTGTGATGGTTTTGTATATCATTGCTTTGTATTTCATTTATTTACTAATCAGTCTAATAAACACACTACAGGACTGCTTGTATCGCAAATGATATCACACACTAGTAAACACGCTGCAGGACTGCTTGTATCGCACATGACGTCACACACAAGTAAACACGCTGCAGGACTGCTTGTATCACACTTGATATCACACACTAGTAAACACGCTGCAGGACTGCTTGTATCGCACATGATATCACACACCAGTAAACACACTGCAGGACTGCTTGTATCGCGCATGATATCAAACACGAGTAAACACGCTGCAGGACTGCTTGTATCGCACATGACGTCACACACAAGTAAACACGCAGCAGGACTGCTTGTATCGCACATGATATCACACACTAGTAAACACGCTGCAGGACTGCTTGTATCGCATATGATATCACACACTAGTAAACACGCTACAGGACTGCTTGTATCGCACATGATATCAGACACAAACACTGTGCAAGGCAGCTCGAATTGCACATTATATTATTTCACACAAGTAAACATGCTGCAGGACTGCTTGTATCGCACATAATATCACACACAAGTGAACACACTGCAAGACTGCTTGTATCGCACATGATATCACACATAAGCGAACACCCTGCAGGATTGCTTATATCGCACATGATATCACACACAAGTGAACACTCTGCAGGACTGCTTTTATCGCACATGATATCACACACAAGTAAACATGCTGCAGGACTGCTTGATATCGCACATGATATCCGACTCATGTCAACACGCTGCAGGACTGCTTTTATTGCACATGATATCACACGAGTAAACACGCTGCAGGACTGCTTGTATCGCACATGATATCACACACAAGTGAACACACTGCAAGACTGCTTTTATCGCACATGATATCACACACAAGAAAACACGCTACATGATGCTTGTGACGCACATGATATCACACACAAGTGAACATGCGGCAGGACTGCTTGTATCGCACATGATATAACACACAAGTGAACACACTGCAGGATTGCTTATATCGCACATGATATCACACACAAGAAAACACGCTACATGATGCTTGTGACGCACATGATATCACACACAAGTAAACATGCTGCAGGACTGCTTGTATCGCACAAAATATCACACACAAGTGAACACACTGCAGGATTGCTTATATCGCACATGATATCACACACAAGAAAACACGCTACATGATGCTTGTGACGCACATGATATCACACACAAGTGAACACCCTGCAGGATTGCTTATATCGCACACGATATCACACACGAGTAAACACTCTGCAGGATCGCTTGTGTCGCACATGATATATTTGACACAAGTAAACACGCTACAGGACTGCTTTTATCGCACATGATATCACACACAAACACGCTGCAGGACTGCTTGATATCGCACGTGATATCCAACAGGCTGCAGGACGGCTCACATTGCACAATATATTATTTGACACAAGTAAACACGCTGCAGGACTGCTTGTATCGCACATGGTATCACACACAAGTCAACTGGCTGCAGGATTGCTTTTATTGCACATGATATCACACACATGTAAACTCTCTGCAGGACTGCTTGTATCGCACATGATATCACATACAAGAAAATAAGCTACATGATGCTTGTATCGCACATGATATCAGACACAAGTAAACACACTGCAGGACTGCTTGTATTGCACATGATATCGCACACGAGTAAACATGCTACAGGACTGCTTGTATCACACATGATATCACACACAAGTAAACATGCTACAGGACTGCTTATATCACACATGATATCACACACAAGTAAACACACTGCAGGACTGCTTGTATTGCACATGATATCGCACACGAGTAAACATGCTACAGGACTGCTTGTATCACACATGATATCACACACAAGTAAACACACTGCAGGACTGCTTGTATCGCACATGATATCGCACACTAGTAAACAGGCTGCAGGACTGCTTGTATCACACATGATATCACACACAAGTAAACACGCTGCGGGACTGCTTGTATCGCACATGATATCGCACACTAGTAAACAGGCTGCAGGACTGCTTGTATTGCACATGATATCGCACACTAGTAAACATGCTACATGACTGCTTGTATCGCACATGATATTATTCCACACAAGTAAACACAATGCACGACTGCTTGTATCGCACATGATATCACTCACAAGTCAACATGCTGCAGGACTGCTTGTATCGCACATGATATCACTCTCTAGTAAGCATGCTATATGACTGCTTGTATCGCACATGATATCAAGCACTAGTAAACACACTAAAGGACTGTGTCTATTGCATATGATATCACACATTAGTAAACACGCTGCATGACTGGTTGTATCGCACATGATATCACACATTAGTAAACATGCTACAGGACTGCTTGTATCGCACCTGATATCACACAGTAGTAAACACGCTGCAGGACTGCTTGTATCACACATGATATCACTCTCTAGTTAGCATGCTACATGACTGCTTGTATTGCACATGATATCAGACACAGGTAAACATGCTACATGACTGCTTGTATCGCACATGATATTATTCCACACAAGTAAACACATTGCAGGACTGCTTGTATCGCACATGATATCACTCACAAGTCAACATGCTGCAGGACTGCTTGTATCGCACATGATACCACTCTCTAGTAAGCATGCTACATGACTGCTTGTATCGCACATGATATCAAGCACTAGTAAACACGCTAATGGACTGTGTCTATTGCACATGATATCACACATTAGTAAACATGCTACAGGACTGCTTGTATCACACCTGATATCACACAGTAGTAAACAGGCTACAGGACTGCTTGTATCACACATGATATCACACATTAGTAAACACACTGCATGACTGGTTGTATCGCACATGATATCACACATTAGTAAACATGCTACAGGACTGCTTGTATCGCACCTGATATCACACAGTAGTAAACACGCTGCAGGACTGCTTGTATCGCACATGATATCAAGCACTAGTAAACACGCTAAAGGACTGTGTCTATTGCACATGATATCACACATTAGTAAACATGCTACAGGACTGCTTGTATCACACCTGATATCACACAGTAGTAAACAGGCTACAGGACTGCTTGTATCACACATGATATCACACACGAGTAAACATGCTACAAGACTGCTCGTATCGCACATTATATCATTCACTAGTAAACACGCTACAGGACTGCTTGTATTGCACATGATATCACATGGAAGTAAACACGTTGCAGGACTGCTTGATACCATACATGATATCAAACACAAATAAACCCTCTGCAGGACTGCTTGTATCGCACATGATATCACACACACGTAAACAGGCTGCAGGGATGCTTGTATTGCACATGATATCACACACAGGTAAACACTCTGCAGGACAGCCTCTGTCACACATGATATCACACACTAGTATACACGCTGCAGGGCTGCTTATATCGCACATTATATCACACACAGGTGAACACCTTGCATGTCTACTTATATCGCACATGATATCACACACCAGTAAACACTTGGCAGGACCGCCTGTATTGCACATGATAATATTTTACACAAGTAAACACGCTACAGGACTGCTTGTATCGCACATGATATCACACACTAGTAAAGGCGCTACAGGACTGCTTGTATCGCACATGATATCACACACAAGTAAACAGGCTACAGGACTGCTTATATCGCACGTGATATCACACACAAGTAAACAGGCTACAGGACTGCTTGTATCGCACATGATATCACACACAAGTAAACAAGCTACAGGACTGCTTATATCGCACATGATATCACACACAAATAAACAGGCTACAGGACTGCTTGTATCGCACATGATATCACACACAAGTAAACAAGCTACAGGACTGCTTATATCGCACATGATATCACACACAAATAAACAGGCTACAGGACTGCTTGTATCGCACATGATATCACACACAAGTAAACAAGCTACAGGACTGCTTGTGTCGCACATGACATCACACACAAATAAACAGGCTACAGGACTGCTTGTATCGCACATGATATCACACACTAGTAAAGACGCTACAGGAGTGCTTGTATCGCACATGATATCACGCCCAAGCGAAGACTGATTGGAAAGCGACACCTCCATCACCATTCTGTGAAAGTCTCTCCCAGAAGAGACGGCAAGCTTTTGTTCCCTCTGAAACTTTTAATACCGTGTGGAATTATGCTAATGTGTGAGCGTTAACCACCTGTGTTATCGACCCGGGGTCGGCCCATTATAATGCAAATCTGGGAGCGAGCGAGGCGAGTTGGAAGATGGAGGAAGTCAAACAGACCAGGGATCTCCTCAAAGTCCTCCATATCAGCCCCCAGATCACATTAGCAGAGTTCTGGAGGACTCGGCTCTCCAAGGCTTTGGAGTAAAACCACAATTTATTTTGGGCATGTCTGCAAAATTACTATTTTTCTCATGTCGGCAATGAACTTTTATATATCGAGGACAAACCCGGGACACGAAAAACCTCTTAAACACAGAGTTGGGGTCAAATACTTGACGGACTAATCAAAAGTTGTCGTCGTCAGGTGGTGACATTGCTGCTTTTACCAGCCGAGGAGCATGTTCGGCAGCGCACTCACACAGAGTACTTACAAGCAGACACAGTGTGTAGACAGCTTGATATCGCACATGATTTCAAACACAGGTCAACACACTGCAGGACGGCTCATATCGCACAATATATTATTTGACACAAGTAAACACGCTGTAGGACTGCCTGTATCGCACATGATATCGCACACGAGTAAACACGCAGCAGGACTGCTTGTATCGCACATGATATCACACAAGTAAACAGGCTGCAGGACTGCTTTTATTGCACATTATATCACACACATGTAAACTCTCTACAGGACTGCTTGTATCAAACATGATATCACACACAAACACTCTGCACGACTGCTCGTATCGCACATCATATTATTTCACACGCTGCAGGACTGCTTGTCGTCAGGTGGTGATATTACTGGTTTTACCAGCAGTGGAGCATGTTCGGCAGCGCACTCACACAGAGTACTTACAAGCAGACACAGTGTGTAGACAGCCTGATATCGCACATGATATCAAACACAGGTCAACACGCTGCAGGACGGCTCATATCGCACATTATATTATTTGACACAAGTAAACACGCTGTAGGACTGCTTGTATCGCACATGATATCACACACAAGTAAACACGCTGTAGGACTGCTTGTATCGCACATGATATCACATAAATAAACAGGCTGCGGAACTGCTTGTATCGCACATGATATCACACAAATAAACAGGCTGCAGGACTGCTTGTATCGCACATGATATCACACAAGTAAACAGGCTGCAGGACTGCTTGTATTGCACATGATATCACACACAAGTAAACACATTACAGGACTGCTTTTATTGCACATGATATCACACAAGTAAACACGCTGCAGGACTGCTTGTATCGCACATGATATCACACACAAGTAAACACGCTGCAAGACTGCTTGTATCGCACATGATATCACACAAGTAAACAGGCTGCAGGACTGCTTTTATTGCACATGATATCACACAAGTAAACACGCTGCAAGACTGCTTGTATCGCACATGATATCACACAAGTAAACAGGCTGCAGGACTGCTTTTATTGCACATGATATCACACAAGTAAACACGCTACAAGACTGCTTGTATCGCACATGATATCACACAAGTAAACACGCTGCAAGACTGGCTGTATCGCACATGATATCACACAAGTAAACAGGCTGCAGGACTGCTTGTATCACATGATATCACACACAAGTAAACACACTGCAGGACTGCTTGTATTGCACATGATATCACACACAAGTAAACACGCTGCAAGACTGCTTGTATCGCACATGATATCACACAAGTAAACACGCTGCAAGACTGCTTGTATCGCACATGATATCACACAAGTAAACAGGCTGCATGACTGCTTGTATCGCACATGATATCACACACAAGTAAACACGCTGCAAGACTGGCTGTATCGCACATGATATCACACAAGTAAACAGGCTGCAAGACTGCTTGTATCGCACATGATATCACACAAGTAAACAGGCTGCAGGACTGCTTGTATCGCACATGATATCACACACAAGTAAACACGCTGCAAGACTGCCTGTATCGCACATGATATCACACAAGTAAACAGGCTGCAGGACTGCTTTTATTGCACATGATATCACACACAAGTAAAGACGCTGCTGGACTGCTTGTATCGCACATGATATCACACAAGGAAACAGGCTGCAGGACTGCTTTTATTGCACATGATATCACACACAAGTAAACACGCAGCAGGACTGCTTGTATCGCACATGATATCACACACAAGTAAACAGGCTGCAGGACTGCTTGTATCGCACATGATATCACACACAAGTAAACAGGCTGCAGGACTGCTTTTATTGCACATGATATCACACACAAGTAAACAGGCTGCAGGACTGCTTTTATTGCACATTATATCACACACATGTAATCTCTTTGCAGGACTGCTTGTATCAAACATGATATCACACACAAACACTCTGCACGACTGCTCGTATCGCACATCATATTATTTCACACAGGCTGCAGAACTGCTCATATCGCACATAATATCACACACAAGTAAACACGCTGCAAGACTGCTTGTATCGCACATGATATCACAGAAGTAAACAGGCTGCAGGACTGCTTGTATCACACATGATATCACACACATGTAAACGCTCTGCAGGACTGCTTTTATCGCACATGATATCACACACTTAAGTAAACACGCTGCAAGACTGCTTGTATCGCACATGATATCACAGAAGTAAACAGGCTGCACGACTGCTTGTATCGCACATGTTATCACACACTCTGCACGACTGCTCATATCGCACATCATTTTATTTCACACGCTGCAGGACTGCTCGTCGCCAGATGGTGACATTGCTGGTTTTACCAGCAGTGGAGCATGTTCGGCAGTGCACACACACAGAGTACTTACAAGCAGACACAGTGTGTAGACAGAAAAGGGAGAACGGACGCATTTTGGCCTAAAAAGTAAAGATAGAGGTGACGTTATAACACTGATACGCCCCCAGGAAGAGGTGCTTTAAGACATGGCTAGCAAGCTAGCGGCTAACGACCATCCGCAGTGTTTTAGCTACTTCTAAACCACTAATCCTCATCTCTATGGCGACAAAGTAAGTTTCTGACAAGCTACACATTGTAGCTCACCGGCGTCACAATGTAAACAAACGCCCTTGGTGGATCTACACCTAACATCCACTGTGATGATACCAAGTACAGTCGATAATACTAAGTTTACAACGTTATTTTTTGGCATCAAAACATCTTCTTTCGTTTAAAAAAAACATATATATATATATCAAATTATGTTTATAACGTCAGGAAATGCATAATTGAATAAGATGAACGTATCATCCTTTGACTACTTGGTATCGGATTGATACCTAAATGTGTGGTATCGTCCAAAACTGATGTAAAGTGTCAAAAAAAGAGAAGAATAAGTGATTATGACATTTTAAAAGAAGTGTAGATGGAACATTTTAAAACAGAAAAATAAGCAGATATTAACAAAAAATGAACGAGGAGATTAATAATCCATTTTTTACAGTTTGTCCCTCATAATAATATAATGACAAACGACACAATGTTACTGCAGACTAATTAGGAGTCTTTGTTTGTTTATTTACTACTAAAAGACGAGTTGACTAGTATGTTCACTATTTTATTTAAGGACTACTTTGCAATAATAAACATATGTTTCATGTACCTTAAGATTTAAATAATGATAGTAAAGATAATAATGCATTTTTTTGTGGTTTCCTTTATTTAGAAAAGTATCGAAATACATTTTGGTACCGGTACCAAAATATTAGTATCGGGACAACCCTAGTAGAGATATAGATGTAGATAGTACAAACCCCGTTTCCAAATGAGTTGGGAAATTGTGTTCGATGTAAATATAAACAGAATACAAAATCCTTTTCAAGCCATATTCAGTTGAATATGCTACAAAGACAACATATTTGGTGTTCAAACTCATAAACTTTACTGTCATTTTTTGCAAATAATCATTAACTTAAATTTCATGGCTGCAACACGTACCAAAGTAGTTGGGAAAGGGCATGTTCACCGCTGTGTTACATCACCTTTTCTTTGAACAACACTCAATAAACGTTTGGGAACTGAGGAAACTAATTGTTGAAGCTTTGAAAGTGGAATTCTTTCCCATTCTTGTTTTATGTAGAGCTTCAGTCCTTCAACAGTCCGGGGTCTCCGCTGTCCTATTTTACGCTTCACACATTTTCCATGGGAGACAGGTCTGGACTGCAGGCGGGCCAGGAAAGTACCTGCACTCTTTTTTTACCAGGCCACGCTGTTGTAACACGTACTGAATGTGGCTTGGCATTGTCTTGTTGAAATAAGCAGGGGCGTCCATGAAAAAAATGGCAGCATATGTTGTTCCAAAACCTGTATGTACCTTTCAGCATTAATGGTGCCTTCACAGATGTGTAAGTTACCCATGCCTTGGGCACTAATGCACCCCCATACCATCACACATGCTGGCTTTTACACTTTGCGTCTACAACAGTCTGGATGGTTCGCTTTCCCTTTGGACACGATGTTGAATATTTCCAAAAACAATTTGAAATGTGGACTCGTCCGACCACAGAACACTTTTCCACTTTGCATCAGTCCATCTTAGATGATCTCGGCCCCAGAGAAGCGGCGGCGTTTCTGGATGTTGTTGATAAATGGCTTTCGCTTTGCATAGTAGAGCTTTAACTTGCACTTACAGATGTAGCGACCAACTGTCTCCGCTGTCGTATTTTACGCTTCATAATGCGCCACACATTTTCCATGGGAGACAGGTCTGGACTGCAGGTGGGCCAGGAAAGTACCTGCACTCTTTTTTTACGAAGCCACACTGTTAAAACACTTGTCTTGCTGAAATAAGCAGGGGCGTCCATGAAAAAGACGGCGCTTAGATGACAACATATGTTGTTCCAAAACCTGTATGTACCTTTCAGCATTAATGGTGCCTTCACAGATGTGTAAGTTACCCATGCCTTGGGCACTAATGCACCCCCATACCATCACACATGCTGGCTTTTACACTTTGCGCCTATAACAGTCTGGATGGTTCGCTTCCCATTTGGACACGATGTTGAATATTTCCAAAAACAATTTGAAATGTGGACTCGTCCGACCACAGAACACTTTTCCACTTTGCATCAGTCCATCTTAGATGATCTCGGCCCCAGAGAAGCCGGCGGCAATTCTGGATGTTGTTGATAAATGGCTTTCGCTTTGCATAGTAGAGCTTTAACTTGCACTTACAGATGTAGCGACCAACTGTATTTAGTGACTGTGGTTTTCTGAATTGTTCCTGAGCCCATGTGGTGATATCCTTTAGAGATTGATGTCGGTTTTTGATACAGGGATGGAAGGTCACGGGCATTCAATGTTGGTTTCCGGCCATGCCGCTTACGTGGAGTGATTTCTCCAGATTCTCTGAACCTTTTGATGATATTATGGAGCGTAGATGTTGAAATCACTAAATTTCTCGCAATTGCACTTTGAGAAAGGTTGTTCTTAAACTGTTTGACTATTTGCTCACGCAGTTGTGGACAAAGGGGTGTACCTCGCCCCATCCTTTCTTGTGCATTTTTTGGGAAGCTGTTTTTATAGCCAATCATGGCACCCACCTGTTCCCAATTAGCCTGCACACCTGTGGGGTGTCCCCAATAAGTGTTTGATGAGCATTCCTCAACTTTATCGGTACTTATTGCCACCTTTCCCAACTTCTTTGTCACGTGTTGCTGGCATCAAATTCTAAAGTTGATGATTATGAGTTTGAACATCAAATATGTTGTCTTTGTAGCATATTCAACTGAATATGGCTTGAAAATGATTTGCAATTAATTGTATTCTGTTTATATTTACATCAAACACAATTTCCTGGAAACGGGGTTTGTTTAATCCACTCCTGAAAGTTGCAATCAATAAACCCCGGACTAGTGACAAGATGATCAATAAACCACAGACTAGTGACAAGATGGCGCGGTGAAGACACGTAACGCTGGTGTTTCCTCCCCAGGATCCATCTATGAGCCTCTCAAGCTGTCCATCCTCCAGCGAGAGGATGAGCCCATGTGGGAGAAACTGGACCGCTACTACAATGCCGGTAAGTGCTCCTGTCTGATATCAGCGGGGATTGTGGGATATCATGCTGAGAGCCGCACAAAGCGCACAAAGCCCCCGGACTACCGACTCTTCTGATTCCATTTGACACCCAGATATTGTTGTGAGGACTAAAGGTGGAATGTTCCTGCACGACTCTTACAAAAACACTTCTTCGGTCTTGTGCGGGATCGACCGTCACTTCTCCGCGCAAAATTGTTTATTGTGTGCCGGCGATGAGGAGACCACACGCAGGCTTTGTCGGCAACTTACTTGAGGGCAAAAAAAAAACTTTGTGTGTTGCTGGTTCGCTCATTTCCAAAACCTTACATCAGTGTAAAGACTCCGGCTTATTAGTGATTCCTAGAGCTCAAAAAAAGTCTGCGGGCTATAGAGCGTTTTCAGTTCGAGATGCTACCTCAGTAGAAGCATTTAAGTCTCATCTTAAAACTCATCTGTATACTCTAGCCTTTAAATAGACCTCCTTTTTAGACCAGTTGATCTGCCGCTTCTTTTCTTTCTCCTATGTCCCCCCCCTCCCTTGTGGAGGGGGTCCGGTCCGATGACCATGGATGAAGTACTGACTGTCCAGAGTCGAGACCCAGGATGGACCGCTCGTCGGGACCCAGGATGGACCGCTCACCTGTATCGGTTGGGGACATCTCTACGCTGCTGATCCGCTTGAGATGGTTTCCTGTGGACGGGACTCTCGCTGCTGTCTTGGAGCCACTATGGATTGAACTTTCACAGTATCATGTTAGACCCGCTCGACATCCATTGCTTTCGGTCCCCTAGAGGGGGGGGGTTGCCCACATCTGAGGTCCTCTCCAAGGTTTCTCATAGTCAGCATTGTCACTGGCGTCCCACTGGATGTGAATTCTCCCTGCCCACTGGGTGTGAGTTTTCCTTGCCCTTTTGTGGGTTCTTCCGAGGATGTTGTAGTCGTAATGATTTGTGCAGTCCTTTGAGACATTTGTGATTTGGGGCTATATAAATAAACATTGATTGATTGATTGATAATGATGTGTTGTTGTTGTGTGTCGGCAGGGTAACCGTGTAATACTCGTCCATATCAGTAGGTGGCAGCCGGTAACTAATTGCTTTGTAGATGTCGGAAACAGCGGGAGGCAAGGTGCAGGTAAAATTGTGTTCTAAGGCTTAAACCAAAAATAAACAAAAGGTGAGTGCCCATAAGAAAAGGCATTGGTGATGTTGGTGGAGAAGGCCTGGCTCTGGTCCATCAGAGCCAAAGCGGTGATGGGCGGGACCGCTTTGGCTGCTGCCCCCGCGCGGTAGAAGATGGATGGAAGGATTACAATACCCTATTGTATTTCTAAGGTTTTAATATAGTCAGCATTGTCACTGGCGTCCCACTGAATGTGAATTCTCCCTGCCCACTGGGTGTGAGTTTTCCTTGCCCTTTTGTGGGTTCTTCCGAGGATGTTGTAGTCGTAATGATTTGTGCAGTCCTTTGAGACATTTGTGATTTGGGGCTATATAAATAAACATTGATTGATTGATTGATATTACACGGAGAAAAAGTTGTTTACACATGTGTTATACATCAGTCTCATAATAATAAGGACACCTTGGTGCGGCCATTTTGAGACTCTAATGCATGGTGAATGGAGTGCAGCTTTTGTATTGAAGGGGGAATAGCAAACTTCCTGTTGATTGTAGCTGGGGGTGGTCAGTGTATGAAATATAGGTCTCAGTGAGACCTATATTGAGGTTTTTGTTTCATTTGTGTATGACAGTCCTATACGGAGTTAGAGACAGTTTTGTCTGAGCAGGAAGCTGCCATCTTGTCACAGCAATTGTCACGTGTGGGTCGCATTTTAATGCGGGATCGTTCCTCCAACGCAAACATAGGCACTCCGGACAACAACGTAAAAGTAAGAATGATTTAATAACAACACACTGATACAAAAACAGACGAAAAGAAACGCGTGGCGAAAGCACAGAAGCTAATGCTAACACTAGCACAGTATCAGGTAAAAAGAAATCTAGTAATTACCAATGCAACAGTTGCATACCGCAAACAAGGGACCAAGACCGACTGACAGGACAAGGGTGGCTTAAATAAGAAAGTAATTAACAAAACCAGGTGTGCGTCTGAAACCCGCAGCAGGTGAAATTAATATGTTACCATGGTGACCAAACTAACTCACAAGGTACACAAACAACAAAGGGAGTCCAAACTAACAGAAAATAACTAAATTAAACATGATCCAGACTACAGATCATGACAGCAATAGCACAGCAGCAGCACCGCAGCGGTTCTTTGCGGGCTCATAAAATCCAAACCGGAGCAGTAATTAAAACTCTTTCATCAACTTTTGATAAGAAGTGTTCAATCTCTCTCCTGTGCTTATTTGAAGCCGACACAACAAACGGCCTCAGAGAAGATAATGTTTGAAAAAAGCGACATTTTTTACCCAACTTTTGTATTGAAGGGGGAATTGCAAACGTCCTGTTGGTTTTGCTTGGAGGTTTCAGTGTATGACATATAGGTCTAACTGAGACCTACATAAAGGTTTTTGTTTCATGATTCTACGACATTCCTACTGGAAGTTAGAGACAGTTTTGTCTGTGTTTTCTTCCCAGGGGGTGCTAGAGCGCAATTTTGAGTTTTGGGGTTTGTTTTTTTGATTAGATCGCAATTTTCTCTAGTCCTGATGTGTGTGTCAAATTTGGTGAGTTTTGAAGCATGTTAAGGGGGTCAAATTACAGCTCAATATTATTAGGGACCGAATGTCCCTTTGGAACAGAGGATCCTATTGTATTTCTAAGGTTTTAATATCATTAGGGACCGAATGTCCCTTTGGAACAGAGGGTCCTATTGTATTTCTAGGGTTTTATTATTATTAGGGACCGAATGTCCCTTTGGGACAGAGGATCCTATTGTATTTCTAAGGTTTTATTATTATTAGGGACCGAATGTCCCTTTGGAACAGAGGACCCTATTGTATTTATAAGGTTTAATTATTATTGGGGACCGAATGTCCCTTTGGGACAGAGGATCCTATTGTATTTCTAAGGTTTCAATATCATTAGGGACCGAATGTCCCATTGGAACAGAGGATCCTATTGTATTTCTAAGGTTTTATTATCATTAGGGACCGAATGTCCCTTTGGAACAGAGGACCCCTACTGTATTTCTAAGGTTTTAATATTATTAGGGACCGAATGTCCCTTTGGAACAGAGGACCCCTACTGTATTTCTAAGGTTTTAATATTATTAGGGACCGAATGTCCCTTTGGAACAGAGGATCCTATTGTATTTCTAAGGTTTTATTATTATTAAGGACCGAATGTCCCTTTGGAACAGAGGATCCTATTGTATTTCTAAGGTTTTATTATTATTAGGGACCGAATGTCCCTTTGGGACAGAGGACCCTATTGTATTTCTAAGGTTTTAATATCATTAGGGACCGAATGTCCCTTTGGAACAGAGGACCCTATTGTATTTCTAAGGTTTTAATATTATTAGGGACCGAATGTCCCTTTGGGACAGAGGATCCTATTGTATTTCTAAGGTTTTATTATTATTAGGGACCGAATGTCCCTTTGGAACAGAGGATCCTATTGTATTTCTAAGGTTTTATTATTATTAGGGACCGAATGTCCCTTTGGGACAGAGGATCCTATTGTATTTATAAGGTTTTATCATTATTAGGGACCAAATGTCCCTTTGGGACAGAGGATCCTATAGTATTTCTAAGGTTTTATTATTAATAGGGACCGAATGTCCCTTTGGAACAGAGGACCCTATTGTATTTCTAAGGTTTAAGTATTATTAGGGACCGAATGTCCCTTTGGGACAGAGGACCCTATTGTATTTCTAAGGTTTTAATATCATTAGGGACCGAATGTCCCTTTGGAACAGAGGATCTTATTGTATTTCTAAGGTTTTATCATTATTAGAGACCGATTGTCCCTTTGGGACAGAGGATCCTATAGTATTTCTAAGGTTTTATTATTATTAGGGACCGAATGTCCATTTGGAACAGAGGACCCTATTGTATTTCTAAGGTTTTATCATTATTAGGGACCGAATGTCCCTTTGGGACAGAGGATCCTATAGTATTTCTAAGGTTTTACTATTATTAGGGACCGAATGTCCCTTTGGAACAGAGGACCCTATTGTATTTCTAAGGTTTGATTATTATTAGGGACCGAATGTCCCTTTGGGACAGAGGACCCTATTGTATTTCTAAGGTTTTAATATCATTAGGGACCGAATGTCCCTTTGGGACAGAGGACCCTATCGTATTTCTAAGGTTTTAATATCATTAGGGACCGAATGTCCCTTTGGGACAGAGGACCATATTGTATTTCTAAGGTTTGATTATTATTAGGGACCGAATGTCCCTTTGGGACAGAGGACCCTATTGTATTTCTAAGGTTTTAATATCATTAGGGACCGAATGTCCCTTTGGGACTGAGGACCCTATTGTATTTCTAAGGTTTGATTATTATTAGGGACCGAATGTCCCTTTGGGACAGAGGACCCTATTGTATTTCTAAGGTTTTATTATTATTAGGGACCGAATGTCCATTTGGAACAGAGGACCCTATTGTATTTCTAAGGTTTTATCATTATTAGGGACCGAATGTCCCTTTGGGACAGAGGACCCTATTGTATTTCTAAGGTTTTATTATTATTAGGGACCGAATGTCCCTTCGTGACAGAGGACCCTATTGTATTTCTAAGGATTTATCATTATTATTAGGGACCGAATGTCCCTTTGGGACAGAGGATCCTATTGTATTTCTAAGGTTTTATTATTATTAGGGACCGAATGTCCCTTTGGGACAGAGGACCCTATTGTATTTCTAAGGTTTAAATATCATTAGGGACCGAATGTCCCTTTGGAACAGAAGACCCTATTGTACTTCTAAGGTTTTAATATTATTAGGGACCGAATGTCCCTTTGGAACAAAGGACCCTATTGTATTTCTAAGGTTTTAATATCATTAGGGACCGAATGTCTCTTTGGGACAGAGGACCCTATTGTATTTCTAAGGTTTTAATATCATTAGGGACCGAATGTCCCTTTGGAACAGAGGACCCTATTGTATTTCTAAGGTTTTAATATCATTAGGGACCGAATGTCCCTTTGGGACGGAGGATCCTATTGTATTTCTAAGGTTTTAATATCATTAGGGACCGAATGTCCCTTTGGGACAGAGGACCCTATTGTATTTCTAAGGTTTTAATATCATTAGGGACCGAATGTCCCTTTGGGACAGAGGATCCTATTGTATTTCTAAGGTTTTATTATTATTAGGGACCGAATGTCCCTTTGGAACAGAGGACCCTATTGTATTTCTAAGGTTTTAATATCATTAGGGACCGAATGTCCCTTTGGAACAGAGGACCCTAATGTATTTCTAAGGTTTTATTATCATTAGGGACCGAATGTCCCTTTGGGACAGAGGATCCTATTGTATTTCTAAGGTTTTATTATTATTAGGGACCGAATGTCCCTTTGGAACAGAGGACCCTAATGTATTTCTAAGGTTTTATTATTATTAGGGACCGAATGTCCATTTGGAACAGAGGACCCTATTGTATTTCTAAGGTTTTATTAATATTAGGGACCGAATGACCCTTCGTGACAGAGGACCCTATTGTATTTCTAAGGATTTATCATTATTATTAGGGACCGAATGTCCCTTCGTGACAGAGGACCCTATTGTATTTCTAAGGATTTATCATTATTATTAGGGACCGAATGTCCCTTCGTGACAGAGGACCCTATTGTATTTCTAAGGATTTATCATTATTATTAGGGACCGAATGTCCCTTTGGGACAGAGGATCCTATTGTATTTCTAAGGTTTTATTATTATTAGGGACCGAATGTCCCCTTGGGACAGAGGACCCTATTATATTTCTAAGGTTTTAATATCATTAGGGACCGAATGTCCCTTTGGAACAGAAGACCCTATTGTACTTCTAAGGTTTTAATATTATTAGGGACCGAATGTCCCTTTGGAACAAAGGACCCTATTGTATTTCTAAGGTTTTAATATCATTAGGGACCGAATGTCTCTTTGGGACAGAGGACCCTATTGTATTTCTAAGGTTTTAATATCATTAGGGACCGAATGTCCCTTTGGAACAGAGGACCCTATTGTATTTCTAAGGTTTTAATATCATTAGGGACCGAATGTCCCTTTGGGACAGAGGATCCTATTGTATTTCTAAGGTTTTATTATTATTAGGGACCGAATGTCCCTTTGGAACAGAGGACCCTAATGTATTTCTAAGGTTTTATTATTGTTAGGGACCGAATGTCCCTTTGGAACAGAGGACCCTATTGTATTTCTAAGGTTTTAATATCATTAGGGACCGAATGTCCCTTTGGGACGGAGGACCCTATTGTATTTCTAAGGTTTGATTATTATTAGGGACCGAATGTCCCTTTGGAACAGAGGATCCTATTGTATTTCTAAGGTTTTATTATTATTAGGGACCGAATGTCCCTTTGGAACAGAGGATCCTATTGTATTTCTAAGGTTTTATTATTATTAGGGACCTAATGTCCCTTTGGAACAGAGGACCCTATTGTATTTCTAAGGTTTTACTATTATTAGGGACCGAATGTCCCTTTGGGACAGAGGACCCTATTGTATTTCTAAGGTTTTATTATTATTAGGGACCGAATGTCCCTTTGGAACAGAGGACCCTATTGTATTCCTAAGGTTTTATTATTATTAGGGACCGAATGTCCCTTTGGGACAGAGGACTCTACTGGATTCCTAAGGTTTTATTATTATTAGGGACCAAATGTCCATTTGGGACAGAGGACTCTACTGTATTCCTAAGGTTTTATTATTATTAGGGACCGAATGTCCCTTTGGAACAGAGGATCCTATTGTATTTCTAAGGTTTTATTATTATTAGGGACCGAATGTCCCTTTGGAACAGAGGATCCTATTGTATTTCTAAGGTTTTATTATTATTAGGGACTGAATGTCCCTTTGGAACAGAGGACCCTATTGTATTTCTAAGGTTTTATCATTATTAGGGACCGAATGTCCCTTTGGGACAGAGGACCCTATTGTATTTCTAAGGTTTTATTATTAGTAGGGACCGAATGTCCCTTTGGAACAGAGGACCCTATAGTATTTCTAAAGTTTTATTATTATTATTATTATTAGGGACCGAATGTCCCTTTGGAACAGAGGACCCTATTGTATTTCTAAGGTTTTATCATTATTAGGGACCGAATGTCCCTTTGGAACAGAGGACCCTATTGTATTTCTAAGGTTTTATTATTATTAGGGACCGAATGTCCCTTTGGAACAGAGGACCCTATTGTATTTCTAAGGTTTTATTATTATTAGGGACCGAATGTCCCTTTGGAACAGAGGACCCTATTGTATTTCTAAGGTTTTATTATTATTAGGGACCGAATGTCCCTTTGGAACAGAGGATCCTATTGTATTTCTAAGGTTTAAGTATTATTAGGGACCGAATGTCCCTTTGGGACAGAGGACCCTATTGTATTTCTAAGGTTTTAATATCATTAGGGACCGAATGTCCCTTTGGAACAGAGGACCCTATTGTATTTCTAAGGTTTTAATATCATTAGGGACCGAATGTCCCTTTGGAACAGAGGATCCTATTGTATTTCTAAGGTTTTAATATCATTAGGGACCGAATGTCCCTTTGGAACAGAGGATCCTATTGTATTTCTAAGGTTTTATTATTATTAGGGACCGAATGTCCCTTTGGAACAGAGGATCCTATTGTATTTCAAAGGTTTTATTATTATTAGGGACCGAATGTCCCTTTGGAACAGAGGACCCTATTGTATTTCTAAGGTGTTATTATTATTAGGGACCGAATGTCCCTTTGGGACAGAGGACCCTATTGTATTTCTAAGGTTTTAATATCATTAGGGACCGAATGTCCCTTTGGAACAGAGGATCCTATTGTATTTCTAAGGTTTTATTATTATTAGGGACCGAATGTCCCTTTGGGACAGAGGATCCTATTGTATTTCTAAGGTTTAATTATTATCAGGGACCGAATGTCCCTTTGGAACAGAGGACCCTATTGTATTTCTAAGGTTTTAATATCATTAGGGACTGAATGTCCCTTTGGAACAGAGGATCCTATTGTATTTCTAAGGTTTTAATATCATTAGGGACCGAATGTCCCTTTGGAACAAAGGATCCTATTGTATTTCTAAGGTTTTATTATTATTAGGGACCGAATGTCCCTTTGGGACAGAGGATCCTATTGTATTTCTAAGGTGTTATTATTATTAGGGACCGAATGTCCCTTTGGAACAGAGGACCCTATTGTATTTCTAAGGTTTTAATATCATTAGGGACCGAATGTCCCTTTGGAACAGAGGATCCTATTGTATTTCTAAGGTTTTAATATCATTAGGGACCGAATGTCCCTTTGGAACAGAGGATCCTATTGTATTTCTAAGGTTTTATCATTATTAGGGACCGAATGTCCCTTTGGAAGAGAGGATCCTATTGTATTTCTAAGGTTTTATTATTATTAGGGACTGAATGTCCCTTTGGAACAGAGGACCCTATTGTATTTCTAAGGTTTTATCATTATTAGGGACCGAATGTCCCTTTGGGACAGAGGACCCTATTGTATTTCTAAGGTTTTATTATTATTAGGGACCGAATGTCCCTTTGGAACAGAGGACCCTATAGTATTTCTAAAGTTTTATTATTATTATTATTAGGGACCGAATGTCCCTTTGGAACAGAGGACCCTATTGTATTTCTAAGGTTTTATCATTATTAGGGACCGAATGTCCCTTTGGAACAGAGGACCCTATTGTATTTCTAAGGTTTTATTATTATTAGGGACCGAATGTCCCTTTGGAACAGAGGACCCTATTGTATTTCTAAGGTTTAATTATTATCAGGGACCGAATGTCCCTTTGGAACAGAGGACCCTATTGTATTTCTAAGGTTTTAATATCATTAGGGACCGAATGTCCCTTTGGGACAGAGGACCCTATTGTATTTCTAAGGTTTTAATATCATTAGGGACCGAATGTCCCTTTGGAACAGAGGATCCTATTGTATTTCTAAGGTTTTAATATCATTAGGGACCGAATGTCCCTTTGGAACAGAGGATCCTATTGTATTTCTAAGGTTTTATTATTATTAGGGACCGAATGTCCCTTTGGAACAGAGGACCCTATTGTATTTCTAAGGTTTTAATATCATTAGGGACCGAATGTCCCTTTGGGACGGAGGATCCTATTGTATTTCTAAGGTTTTAATATCATTAGGGACCGAATGTCCCTTTGGAACAGAGGATCCTATTGTATTTCTAAGGTTTTATTATTATTAGGGACCGAATGTCCCTTTGGAACAGAGGATCCTATTGTATTTCAAAGGTTTTATTATTATTAGGGACCGAATGTCCCTTTGGAACAGAGGATCCTATTGTATTTCTAAGGTTTTATCATTATTAGGGACCGAATGTCCCTTCGGAACAGAGGACCCTATTGTATTTCTAAGGTTTTAATATCATTAGGGACCGAATGTCCCTTTGGAGCAGAGGATCCTATTGTATTTCTAAGGTTTTATTATTATTAGGGACCGAATGTCCCTTTGGAACAGAGGACCCTATTGTATTTCTAAGGTTTTAATATCATTAGGGACCGAATGTCCCTTTGGAACAGAGGATCTTATTGTATTTCTAAGGTTTTATTATTATTAGGGACCGAATGTCCCTTTGGAACAGAGGATCCTATTGTATTTCAAAGGTTTTATTATTATTAGGGACCGAATGTCCCTTTGGGACAGAGGACCCTATTGTATTTCTAAGGTTTTATTATTATTAGGGACCGAACGTCCCTTTGGGACATAGGATCCTATTCTATTTCTAAGGTTTTATTATTATTAGGGACCGAATGTCCCTTTGGAACAGAGGATCCTATTGTATTTCAAAGGTTTTATTATTATTAGGGACCGAATGTCCCTTTGGAACAGAGGACCCTATTGTATTTCTAAGGTTTTAATATCATTAGGGACCGAATGTCCCTTTGGAACAGAGGATCCTATTGTATTTCTAAGGTTTTATTATTATCAGGGACCGAATGTCCCTTTGGAACAGAGGACCCTATTGTATTTCTAAGGTTTTAATATCATTAGGGACCGAATGTCCCTTTGGGACAGAGGACCCTATTGTATTTCTAAGGTTTTATTATTATTAGGGAGCGAATGTCCCTTTGGGACATAGGATCCTATTCTATTTCTAAGGTTTTATTATTATTAGGGACATAATATCGCTTTGGAACAGAGGATCCCATTGTATTTCCAAGGTTTTATTATTATTAGGGACCGAATGTCCCTTTGGAACAGAGGATCCTATTGTATTTCTAAGGTTTTATTATTATTAGG
>NC_084612.1:83954956-83977456 GCF_033978795.1 Nerophis ophidion | reverse complement strand
GGGGTAGGGGAGGTGAGGAGGGGAGATGAGGACAGCAAAAACTAAAAGTGCGCTGAGGCCAAGAGGAGGATGATGGCGGCTGAGGGAGGAGGGGAAGAAGAAAAGATGGAGGGGTGGAGTTAAAAATAGAGATGTGACCGGCGGCACATCCCACTCATCAGTCATGGCCGCCTCCTATTAGAACTGTCACTGGGATTTAATTAAGATGATTCTCATCTGACAGCCTTATCGTGTGTGTGTGTGTGTGTGTGTGTGTGTGTGTGTGTGTGTGTGTTCTTGTATTTCTGCCCTTCTTGAGACATGAAGAAGGAAAAGTATCTTCCATATGAGGAGGTGTGAAGAAGTGATGACATGAATGATGGTCCCAATAACATTGCATCTAATAGACAATGTCTCACTTGCACCCCTGCTGGTGACATCTTTCAAAATCAGGGTGGTCCCAAAAATATTGACTGTCAACATATGAAATAACAAGTGTGTGTCAAAGAATGTGAAGTGCTCCCTCTCTGGCCGACATATGTAACAACATAAAATCACCCCTTTGGCCAAAATGAGAGAGAGTGAGAGAGAGGTAAAATTATTACTTGTAAATGACTGTCAACATATGAAATAACAAGTGTGTGTGTCAAAAAAAACATAAAATTGCCCCCTTTAGCCAAACTATAATGTGAGTGTAAATGTTGTCTGTCTATCTGTGTTGGCCCTGCGATACGGTGGTGACTTGTCCAGGTTGTACCCTGCCTTCCGCCCGATTGTAGCTGAGATAGGCGCCAGCGCCCCCCGCGACCCCAAAAAGGAATAAGCGGTAGAAAATGGATCGATAGCATTACTATATATATGAGAGAGAGAAAGAGAGAGAGAGAAAATTATTACTTTTAAATGACTGTCAACATATGAAATAACGAGTGTGTGTCAAAAACAACATAAAATTGCCCCCTTTAGCCAAAATATATGAGAGAGAGAGAGAGAGAGAGAGAGAAAATTATTACTTTTAAATGACTGCCAACATATGAAATAACAAGTGTGTGTCAAAAAATGTGAAGTGCTCCCTCTCTGGCCAACATATGTAACAACATAAAATCGCCCCCTTTGGCCAAAATGTGTGAGAGACAGAGAGAGAGAGAGAGAGGTAAAATTATTACTTTAAATGACTTTCAACATATGAAATAACAAGTGTGTGTCAAAAACAACATAAAATCGACCCCTTTAGCCAGAATATATGAAAGAGAGAGAGCGAGACAAAGAGAGAGAGCGATAGAGAAAATTTTTACTAAATGACTGTCAACATATGAAATAACAAGTGTGTGTGTCAAAAACAACATAAAATTGCCCCCTTTAGCCAAACTATATATGAGAGAGAGAGAAAGAGAGAGAGAGAGAGAGAGAAAATCATTACTTTTAAATGACTGTCAACATATGAAATAACAAGTGTGTGTCAAAAAATGTGAAGTGCTCCCTCTCAGGCCAACATATGTAACAACATAAAATCGCCCCGTTGGCCAAAATGTGAGAGGGATTGGCCAAAATGAGGGAGAGAGAGAGAGAGAGAGAGAGGTAAAATTATTACTTTTAAATGCCTGTCAACATATGAAATAACAAGTGTGTGACAAAAACTACATAAAATCGCCCTCTTTAGCCCAAATATATGAGAGAGAGAGAGAGAGAGAGAGAGAGAGAGAGAGAGAGAGAGAGAGAGAGAGAGAGAGAGAGAGAGAGAGAGAGAGAGAGAGAGAGAGAGAGAAAGAAAAATATATATGTATACTACTTTTAATTGACTGTCAACATATTAAATAACAAGTGTGTCAACAAATGTGAAGTGCTCCCTCTCTGGCCAACGTATGTAACAACATAAAATTGCCCCCTTTGGCCAAAATGAGAGAGAGAGTGAGAGAGAGAGAGAGAGAGAGGTAAAATTATTACTTGTAAATGACTGTCAACATATGAAATAACAAGTGTGTGACAAAAACAACATAAAATCGCCCTCTTTAGCCCAAATATATGAGAGAGAGAGAGAGAGAGAGAGAGAGAGAGAGAGAGAGAATATATATATATATATTACTTTTAATTGACTGTCAACATATTAAATAACAAGTGTGTCAACAAATGTGAAGTGCTCCCTCTCTGGCCAACATATGTAACAACATAAAATTGCCCCCTTTGGCCAAAATGAGAGAGAGAGAGAGAGACAGAGAGAGAGAGGTAAAATTATTACTTGTAAATGACTGTCAACATATGAAATAACGAGTGTCTGTGTCAAAATCAACGTAATATCACCCCCTTTAGCCCATATATATGAAAGAGAGAGAGAAAAGCATTACTTTTAAATGACTGTCAACATATGAAATAACAAGTGTGTGTCAAAACAATGTGAAGTGCTCCCTCTCTGGCCGACATATGTAACAACATAAAATCGCCCCCTTTGGCCAAAATGAGAGAGAGAGTGAGAGACAGAGTGAGAGACAGGTAGAGAGAGAGAGAGAGAGAGGTAAAATTATGACTTGTAAATGACTGTCATCATATGAAATAACAAGTGTGTGTCAAAAACAACATAAAATTGTCCCCTTTAGCCAAACTATATATATGAGAGAGAGAGAGAGAGAGAAAACTATTACTTTTAAATGACTGTCAACATATGAAATAACAAGTGTGTGTCAAAAAATGTGAAGTGCTCCCTCTCTGGCCAACATATGTAACAACATAAAATTGCCCCCTTTGGCCAAAATGAGAGAGAGAGAGAGGGGGAGAAAATTATTACTTTTAAATGAGGGTGGTCCTAAAAAGGAGGATTTTCCAAATGGACTGTGTGTCGCTTTTAAAAGCAACATATGAAATAACAAGTGTGTGGTGTAAATAGAGTTGCGCCCCCAAAATCAATAAAATAAATTATTTTTGTGTATGGTGACATACTGTAATAACTTGAAGGATATTATGAAAATTAAAAAACAAAAATGTTTTTTTTTTTTTTTTTTAACTAAAAGCAGTCTTTTTCTCACACTGTATCGACTTCTCTTATAAAATTGGGAACACTTTCTCATATTCTTTCTGTTATATTACAATATTTCTTCGTAAAATTATTACTTCACTATGTAAAATTATTACTTTTACATGAGGGTGGTCCCGAAAAGGAGGAAGTTTTTTAAATTGACTGTGTCGCTTTTAAAAGTGCTCCCCCCTCTGGTCAACATATGAAATAACAAGTGTAAGAAATTGAATTGCGCCCCCTTTGGCCATACAAATAAAAAAAATATGTACATAGAGAAATACTGTAATAACTTGAAGTAATTAATGAAGATTAATATATATATATATATATATATATATATATATATATATATATATATATATATATTTTTTTTTTTTTTTTACTAAAAGCAGTCTTTTTCACAATGTGTCGACTTTTTTCTTATATAATTGGGAACAATTTATCATGTTTTTTCTGTTTCCGTAATATTACAAATATTTTCTTGTAAAATGATTACTTTTTTTATGTAAAATTATTACTTTTTAATGCAAAATGTTGACATTTGTCACATAAAATTCAGACTTGTATCACAATCTTGCCAATTTTAGTTGTTGTTCTGGTAAAATAGTGACATTTTTTTGAGTAAAATGATGACTTTTGTGATAGTTTTGCCCAGTAAAATTCCGATTATTATTATAATATAGCCATAATTTTAAAGTGTTCTTATAAAATTGTGACTTTTGTCGTGTATAATGACGACTCTTTTCATAAAATTGCCAAAATATTAAGCTTTTCTTGTAAAATTGCAACTGTTATTGAGCAAAATTCCAACTTTTATCATAACATTGTACAAATGTTCAGTTTTTCTTGTAAAATTTCGACTCGCGTTGAGTAAAATGATGACTTTCAAAATTATAAGTATTTCTTGTAAAATTACAACACATTTTTTTTAATATTTGCATAGCATAGCTGAGATAGGTGCCAGCGCCCCTCGCGACCCCAAAAGGGAATAAGCAGTAGAAAATGGATGGATGGATGGATCTATGTGTTATTCATGTTGTAAATACACTTCTTTATATATCTAGAGAGGCTGCTCCTAAAGAGGGAGGCGGTTTTCTCAGGTCCCCAGAATGTCAGGAATACATAAATGTGTGTGTGCCAGCGCCCCCCCCGCGACAGCAAAACGGAATAGGCGGTAGAAAATGGATGGATGGATCTATATATTATTCATGTTGTAAATACACTTCTTTATATATCTAGAGAGGCTGGTCCTAAAGAGGGAGGCATTTTTCTCAGGTCCCCGGAATGTCAGAAATACATAAATGTGTGTGTGCCAGCGCCACCCGCGACACCAAAACAGAATAACCGGTAGGAAATGGATGGATCGATGGATCTATATATTATTCATGTTGTAAATACACTTCTTTATATATCTAGAGAGGCTGGTCGTAAAGAGGGAGGCATTTTTATCAGGTCCCCAGAATGTCAGAAATACATAAATGTGTGTGTGCCAGCACCCCCCGTGACACCAAAACGGAATAAGCGGTAGAAAATGGATGGATCTATATATTATTCATGTTGTAAATACACTTCTTTATATATCTAGAGAGGCTGGTCCTAAAGAGGGAGGCATTTTTCTCAGGTCCTCAGAATGTCAGAAATACATAAATATATGTGTGCCAGCGCCACCCGCGACACCAAAATGGAATATGCGGTAGAAAATGGATGCATGGATCTATATATTATTCATGTTGTAAATACACTTCTTTATATATCTAGAGAGGCTGGTCCTAAAGAGGGAGTCATTTTTCTCAGGTCCCCAGAATGTCAGAAATACATAAATGTGTGTGTGCCAGTGCCCCCCGCAACAGCAAAACGGAATAAGCGGTAGAAAAATGGATGGATGGATGGATCTATATATCATTCATGTTGTAAATACACTTCTTTATATATCTAGAGAGGCTGGTCCTAAAGAGGGAGGCATTTTTCTCAGGTCCCCAGAATGTCAGAAATACATAAATGTGTGTGTGCCAGCGACACCAAAACGGAATAAGCGGTAGAAAATGGATGGATTGATGTATATATTATTCATGTTGTAAATACACTTTTTTATATATCTAGAGAGACTGGTCCTAAAAAGGGAGGCATTTTTCTCAGGTCCCCAGAATGTCAGAAATACATAAATGTGTGTGTGCCAGCGCCCCCCGCGACACCAAAACGGAACAAGCGGTAGAAAATGGATGGATGGATGTATATATTATTCATGTTGTAAATACACTTCTTTATATATCTAGAGAGGCTGCTCCTAAAGAGGGAGGCATTTTTCTTAGGTCCCCAGAATGTCAGAAATACATAAATGTGTGTGTGCCAGCGCCCCCAGCGACACCAAAACGGAATAAGCGGTAGAAAATGGATGCATGGATCTATATATTAGTCATGTTGTAAATACACTTCTTTATATATCTAGCGAGGCTGCTCCTAAAGAGGGAGGCATTTTTCTCAGGTCCCCAGAATGTCAGAAATACATAAATGTGTGTGTGCCAGCGCCCCCCGCAACAGCAAAACGGAATAAGCGGTAGAAAAATGGATGGATGGATCTATGTATTATTCATGTTGTAAATACACTTCTTTATATATCTAGAGAGACTGGTCCTAAAAAGGGAGGCATTTTTCTCAGGTCCCCAGAATGTCAGAAATACATAAATGTGTGTGTGCCAGCGCCCCCCGCGACACCAAAACGGAATAAGCGGTAGAAAATGGATGGATGGATGTATATATTATTCATGTTGTAAATACACTTCGACCCCGAAAGGGAATAAGCGGTAGAAAATGGATGGATGGATGTATATATTATTCATGTTGTAAATACACTTTTTTATATATCTAGAGAGACTGGTCCTAAAAAGGGAGGCATTTTTCTCAGGTCCCCAGAATGTCAGAAATACATAAATGTGTGTGTGCCAGCGCCCCCCGCGACACCAAAACGGAATAAGCGGTAGAAAATGGATGGATGGATGTATATATTATTCATGTTGTAAATACACTTCGACCCCGAAAGGGAATAAGCGGTAGAAAATGGATGGATGGATATATCTAGAGAGGCTGGTCCTAAAGAGGGAGGCATTTTTCTCAGGTCCCCAGAATGTCAGAAATACAGAAATGTGTGTGTGCCAGCGCCACCCGCGACACCAAAACGGAATAAGCGGTAGGAAATGGATGGATGGATGGATCTATATATTATTCATGTTGTAAATACACTTCTTTGTATATCTAGAGAGGCTGGTCCTAAAGAGGGAGGCATTTTTCTCAGGTCCCCAGAATGTCAGAAATACATAAATGTGTGTGTGCCAGCGCCACCCGCGACACCAAAACGGAATAAGCGGTAGAAAATGGATGGATGGATGGATGGATCTATATATTATTCATGTTGTAAATACACTTCTTTATATATCTAGAGAGGCTGGTCCTAAAGAGGGAGGCATTTTTCTCAGGTCCCCAGAATGTCAGAAATACATAAATGTGTGTGTGCCAGCGCCCCCCGCGACACCAAAACGGAATAAGCGGTAGAAATGGATGGATGGATGGATCTATGTATTATTCATGTTGTAAATACACTTCTTTATATATCTAGAGAGGCTGCTCCTAAAGAGGGAGGCATTTTTCTTAGGTCCCCAGAATGTCAGAAATACATAAATGTGTGTGTGCCAGCGCCCCCAGCGACACCAAAACGGAATAAGCGGTAGAAAATGGATGCATGGATCTATATATTAGTCATGTTGTAAATACACTTCTTTATATATCTAGAGAGGCTGCTCCTAAAGAGGGAGGCATTTTTCTCAGGTCCCCAGAATGTCAGAAATACATAAATGTGTGTGTGCCAGCGCCCCCCGCAACAGCAAAACGGAATAAGCGGTAGAAAAATGGATGGATGGATGGATCTATATATCATTCATGTTGTAAATACACTTCTTTATATATCTAGAGAGCCTGGTCCTAAAGAGGGAGGCATTTTTCTCAGGTCCCCAGAATGTCAGAAATACATAAATGTGTGTGTGCCAGCGACACCAAAACGGAATAAGCGGTAGAAAATGGATGGATTGATGTATATATTATTCATGTTGTAAATACACTTTTTTATATATCTAGAGAGACTGGTCCTAAAAAGGGAGGCATTTTTCTCAGGTCCCCAGAATGTCAGAAATACATAAATGTGTGTGTGCCAGCGCCCCCCGCGACACCAAAACGGAATAAGCGGTAGAAAAATGGATGGATGGATGTATATATTATTCATGTTGTAAATACACTTCTTTATATATCTAGAGAGGCTGGTCCTAAAGAGGGAGGCATTTTTCTCAGGTCCCCGGAATGTCAGAAATACATAAATGTGTGTGTGCCAGCGCCACCCGCGACACCAAAACGGAATAAGCGGTAGGAAATGGATGGATGGATGGATCTATATATTATTCATGTTGTAAATACACTTCTTTATATATCTAGAGAGGCTGGTCCTAAAGAGGGAGGCATTTTTCTCAGGTCCCCGGAATGTCAGAAATACATAAATGTGTGTGTGCCAGTGCCCCCCGCAACAGCAAAACGGAATAAGCGGTAGAAAAATGGATGGATGGATGGATCTATATATCATTCATGTTGTAAATACACTTCTTTATATATCTAGAGAGGCTGGTCCTAAAGAGGGAGGCATTTTTCTCAGGTCCCCAGAATGTCAGAAATACATAAATGTGTGTGTGCCAGCGACACCAAAACGGAATAAGCGGTAGAAAATGGATGGATTGATGTATATATTATTCATGTTGTAAATACACTTTTTTATATATCTAGAGAGACTGGTCCTAAAAAGGGAGGCATTTTTCTCAGGTCCCCAGAATGTCAGAAATACATAAATGTGTGTGTGCCAGCGCCCCCCGCGACACCAAAACGGAACAAGCGGTAGAAAATGGATGGATGGATGTATATATTATTCATGTTGTAAATACACTTCTTTATATATCTAGAGAGGCTGCTCCTAAAGAGGGAGGCATTTTTCTTAGGTCCCCAGAATGTCAGAAATACATAAATGTGTGTGTGCCAGCGCCCCCAGCGACACCAAAACGGAATAAGCGGTAGAAAATGGATGCATGGATCTATATATTAGTCATGTTGTAAATACACTTCTTTATATATCTAGCGAGGCTGCTCCTAAAGAGGGAGGCATTTTTCTCAGGTCCCCAGAATGTCAGAAATACATAAATGTGTGTGTGCCAGCGCCCCCCGCAACAGCAAAACGGAATAAGCGGTAGAAAAATGGATGGATGGATCTATGTATTATTCATGTTGTAAATACACTTCTTTATATATCTAGAGAGACTGGTCCTAAAAAGGGAGGCATTTTTCTCAGGTCCCCAGAATGTCAGAAATACATAAATGTGTGTGTGCCAGCGCCCCCCGCGACACCAAAACGGAATAAGCGGTAGAAAATGGATGGATGGATGTATATATTATTCATGTTGTAAATACACTTCGACCCCGAAAGGGAATAAGCGGTAGAAAATGGATGGATGGATGTATATATTATTCATGTTGTAAATACACTTTTTTATATATCTAGAGAGACTGGTCCTAAAAAGGGAGGCATTTTTCTCAGGTCCCCAGAATGTCAGAAATACATAAATGTGTGTGTGCCAGCGCCCCCCGCGACACCAAAACGGAATAAGCGGTAGAAAATGGATGGATGGATGTATATATTATTCATGTTGTAAATACACTTCGACCCCGAAAGGGAATAAGCGGTAGAAAATGGATGGATGGATATATCTAGAGAGGCTGGTCCTAAAGAGGGAGGCATTTTTCTCAGGTCCCCAGAATGTCAGAAATACAGAAATGTGTGTGTGCCAGCGCCACCCGCGACACCAAAACGGAATAAGCGGTAGGAAATGGATGGATGGATGGATCTATATATTATTCATGTTGTAAATACACTTCTTTATATATCTAGAGAGGCTGGTCCTAAAGAGGGAGGCATTTTTCTCAGGTCCCCAGAATGTCAGAAATACATAAATGTGTGTGTGCCAGCGCCACCCGCGACACCAAAACGGAATAAGCGGTAGAAAATGGATGGATGGATGGATGGATCTATATATTATTCATGTTGTAAATACACTTCTTTATATATCTAGAGAGGCTGGTCCTAAAGAGGGAGGCATTTTTCTCAGGTCCCCAGAATGTCAGAAATACATAAATGTGTGTGTGCCAGCACCCCCCGCGACACCAAAACGGAATAAGCGGTAGAAATGGATGGATGGATGGATCTATGTATTATTCATGTTGTAAATACACTTCTTTATATATCTAGAGAGGCTGCTCCTAAAGAGGGAGGCATTTTTCTTAGGTCCCCAGAATGTCAGAAATACATAAATGTGTGTGTGCCAGCGCCCCCAGCGACACCAAAACGGAATAAGCGGTAGAAAATGGATGCATGGATCTATATATTAGTCATGTTGTAAATACACTTCTTTATATATCTAGAGAGGCTGCTCCTAAAGAGGGAGGCATTTTTCTCAGGTCCCCAGAATGTCAGAAATACATAAATGTGTGTGTGCCAGCGCCCCCCGCAACAGCAAAACGGAATAAGCGGTAGAAAAATGGATGGATGGATGGATCTATATATCATTCATGTTGTAAATACACTTCTTTATATATCTAGAGAGCCTGGTCCTAAAGAGGGAGGCATTTTTCTCAGGTCCCCAGAATGTCAGAAATACATAAATGTGTGTGTGCCAGCGACACCAAAACGGAATAAGCGGTAGAAAATGGATGGATTGATGTATATATTATTCATGTTGTAAATACACTTTTTTATATATCTAGAGAGACTGGTCCTAAAAAGGGAGGCATTTTTCTCAGGTCCCCAGAATGTCAGAAATACATAAATGTGTGTGTGCCAGCGCCCCCCGCGACACCAAAACGGAATAAGCGGTAGAAAAATGGATGGATGGATGTATATATTATTCATGTTGTAAATACACTTCTTTATATATCTAGAGAGGCTGGTCCTAAAGAGGGAGGCATTTTTCTCAGGTCCCCGGAATGTCAGAAATACATAAATGTGTGTGTGCCAGCGCCACCCGCGACACCAAAACGGAATAAGCGGTAGGAAATGGATGGATGGATGGATCTATATATTATTCATGTTGTAAATACACTTCTTTATATATCTAGAGAGGCTGGTCCTAAAGAGGGAGGCATTTTTCTCAGGTCCCCAGAATGTCAGAAATACATAAATGTGTGTGTGCCAGCGACACCAAAACGGAATAAGCGGTAGAAAATGGATGGATGGATCTATATATTATTCATGTTGTAAATACACTTCTTTATATATCTAGAGAGGCTGGTCCTAAAGAGGGAGGCAGTTTTCTCAGGTCCCCAGATAGTCAGAAATACATAAATGTGTGTGTGTCATGTTTGACATGGTACATTGTGTTGAATGTAATTGTAATGAACGTTTAATTACTGCTTATTACGTGTCCGACACAAGGGCGCGCTCACGTCCATCAGGCCGGCGCCGTCACAAAAGTACACGCGTGTAAAAAGAAGGCCGCACGTCGCCGTTCCACGCTGGTGTTTTCCAGACGTGCCGTACAATCCTCGGGAAGGAGGCACTGAGACGTCGTTCCAGGGTACAATCATCTCAGCAGGCTGGGGGGACATGAATGGTAGACCCCCTTAGGAAGATGACGGTGCTCCAACAGCGAGGGAATACGGTGTGAGAGAATGCCAAGAGTGTGCAAAGCAATAATCAGAGCGAAAGGTGGCTATTTTGAAGACATTAGAATATAAAACCTGTTTTCAGTTATTTCACCTTTTTGTGATAAGGAAATAACTCCACATTTTGATGTGACAATCTTATCACATCACAGTCATGAACATAGAGAACACCCACCAGTGGGTTCTTTTGACACAAAGATCCTCTCGAGAGCCCGGTAGTCTGAGGTAGCAAGTCTTTTATTTTCATACAGCAGTATGGTTTTGCTTTCCAGCAAAATGTCTCTCGGTCCCATGCTTCTGCTCACCAGCAATTCCAACCAGGTGTCTCATCCCGGCTGCTGCTAATAAGGACGACAGGTGATTAGATAACAAGTCCCAGCTGGGCAATCTACCCACCTGACCCTTGCTTTGAGGCCGGTCCTCACACACCCCGCTCTGAGAAGGTGTGTCCAAACTTTTGGCCTGTACTGTACACATATATACTATATACATAGTGGATCTAACATACTATCCAAATATGTATATAGAGACATTCTGTAATAACTTGAAGTATTTATCGAAGATTAAAAAGCAATTACAAACAAAAAAATTCAGATTTTTTTAATAACTATTTTACCAAAAGCAGTCTTTTTCTCACACTTTGTCGACTTTTTCTTATAAATTTGGGAACAATTTCTCATTATCTTTCTGTTTCGGTAATATTGCCATATTTTTCGAAAAAGGTTGTACTTCTATTATGTAAAATAATTACTTTTTAATGCAAACTGGTGACATTTGTCATATAAAATTCAGACTTTTTTCACAATATTGTAAATTTTTGTTGTTGTTTTTGTAAAACTGTGACATTTTTTTGAGTAAAATTACGACAAAATTCAAATAAAATCCCGATTATTATTATAAGATTGCCAACATTTAAAACTTTTCTTATAAAATTGTGACTTTTGTCGAGTAAAATGACGACAATTTTCATAAAACTGCCAAAATGTTAAGCTTTTCTTGTAAAATTGCGACTGTTATTGAGTAAAATTCCAACTTTTATCATAACATTGTACAAATGTTCAGTTTTTCTTGTAAAATTTCGACTCGCGTTGAGTAAAATGATGACTTTCAAAATTATAAGTATTTCTTGTAAAATTACAACTCATTTTTTTATATTTGCATAGTATGTATGTATTATTCATGTTGTAAATAAATACACTTCTTTTTATATATATGTATATATATACTGCCAAAACTTAGAATTTAGGCAGTATTATAATAAAAGTCGTCATTTTACTCAACACAAGTCAAAATTTTACAAGAAAAACTGAACATTCGTGCAATGTTATGATAAAAGTTGGACTTTTACTCAATAACAGTCACAATTTTACAAGAAAAGCTTAAAATGTTGGCAGTTTTATGAAAAGAGTCGTCATTTTACACGACAAAAGTCACAATTTTATTCAAAAACTTTTAAACGTTTTCAATATTATAATAATAATCGGAATTTTACTTGGCAAAATTATTTCAAAAGTCATCATTTTAATCAAAATAATGTCACTATTTTACAAGAACAAAAAAAATGGCAATATTGTGATAAAAGTCAGAATTTTATGACCAAACATTTTGCATTAAAACTAATAATTGTATATAAAGTAATAATTTTATGAGGAATTATTGCAATATTACAGAAACAGAAGGAATATGACTAATTGTTCCCAATTTTATAAGAAAAAAGTCGACACACTGTGAGAAAAAGACTGCTTTTAGTAAAAAAAAAAAAATCCCGTTTTTTAATCCTTATTAATTACTTCACGTTATTACAGTATGTCTCTATATACATATTTATTTAGTTTTTTAATTAATTTTGGCCAAAAGGGGCGCATTCAATTTCTTACACACACTTGTTATTTCATATGCTGACCACAGGGGGAGCACTTTTAAAAGCGATACACGGTCAATTTGAAAAATCCCTCCTTTTTGGGACCACCCTCATTTAAAAGTAACAATTTTACATCAGTATGTAAAGTATTTTTGCACACACACACATATATATATATATGTATATATGTATACATTTTATAGAGTTGGGTGCCTGACCAGAATGTTCACTCGGTTTATTTCATTATGCCTAGAAAGTTTTGAGCATCTTTTGATGAAAACATTGCCAGAAATGCGATAATGAAGAAGCGACTTGGTGGTGATATCCATCACCTCCTGGATCAGGGGTGTCAAACTCAAATACAGAGTGGGCCAAAATTTTAAACTGAACAAAGTCGCGGGCCACGTTTGAACAAATTAATCTTTTAATAGGGAACCAAACAAGTTTTGCATTGAATATTGAACAAGCGAGGCTTATATAACTTTATAGTGACATGTAAAATCCAGTTTCAAATAATAATAACAATAATTTAAAAAATATTAATGGCATATCAAATAAAATTTAAATAAAAATGAAATTCCTCTTTTCTATTTGCAGCTTGCTGAGGTAAATATCAAAATTAACTTTTTCCACGGGCCAATAATACATTTTGAAAGTAAAATAACAATAAGTAATGAATCAATCATTCAAGTGCATGAATTAAACGCTAATTATTGCTCAGTTTGCTACACTGATTTGCTTAATAGTGCAAAATCGACTTTCAAAAAACCAACGAAAAAACATCACAGAAATAAAATTTAAATTAAAAAAAAATGTAATGCCTCTTTTCTATTTGCAGCCTTCTGGGGTAAATATCAACATTAACTTTTTCCACAAGCTAATACATTTGAAAATAAAATAACCATGAGGTGGTCGGGGTTTGGTGGTAGCGGCGGGGTGTATTGTAGCGTCCTTTAAGAGTTAGTGCTGCAAGGGGGTCTGGGTATTAGTTCGGTTCTGTCCATGTTGTGTTTCGGTGCGGTTGTTCTCCCGAAATGTGTTTGTCATTCTTGTTTGGTGTGGCTTCACAGTGTGGCGCATATTTGTAACAGTGTTAAAGTTGTTTATACGGCCACCCTCAGTGTGACCTGTATGGCTGTTGATCAAATATGCCTTGTATTCACTTGTATGTGTGTGTACAAGCCGCAGATAGTATGTGACTTGGCCGGCACGCTGTATGTAGAGAGGAAAAGCGGACGTAACGCCAGGTTGTGGAGAACGCTAAAGGCAGTGTCTTTAACCTTCCTCTTGTGTTAGCTTTCTGTTGCCATCTCTGATGTTAACGGGTCGGTTTTGACCCATGTCTTAAATCAGCTGTAAAATACACTAAAAACGATTATCTATCATCCAAATTGTTTCTCGTCTCTTGGTTACCTTGTTAGGCTTACTTATCCATGGAAATATTGGTTTTAATTAGGGATGCACCGAAATGAAAATTTGTGGCCGAATACCTAATAATGAATGCAGTTTTTCACAATTGTTTTAACATTGCATAAATAGCCTAGAATAAATATTTAGACATGTGTTTCAAATAAAGTAAATTTTTTATTGAATATTGACATTTTTTTTAATATTCCAGTAGCCTTTGCTTTTCAAAAAAAAGCACAAAGTTTTTCATTTATATTAGGCCTTCAAACAAAACATGCATTCCAAAAATAATAATAAAGTGCATTAAAGTGGATAAACCCACAACAAATGAATAGATTGTAGTCAGCTGGAGGCGTGTCTTAATGAAATTAAACAATGGATGTCCGCTAACTTTTTGCAACTCAACGCCAAAAAAACGGAAATGCTGATTATCGGTCCTGCTAGACACCGAACTCTATTTAATAATACAACTCTAACATTTGACAACCAAACAATTAAACAAGGCGACACGGTAAAGAATCTGGGTATTATCTTCCACCCAACTCTCTCCTTTGAGGCACACATTAAAAGCGTTACTAAAACGGCCTTCTTTCATCTCCGTAACATCGCTAAAATTCGCTCCATTCTGTCCACTAAAGACGCTGAGATCATTATCCATGCGTTTGTTACGTCTCGTCTCGATTACTGTAACGTAATATTTTCGGGTCTCCCCATGTCTAGCATTAAAAGATTACAGTTGGTACAAAATGCGGCTGCTAGACTTTTGACAAGAACAAGAAAGTTTGTTCACATTACGCCTGTACTGTATATACCTTTATATACATATATACATACATATATACCTATACTGTATATACCTTTATATACATATATACATACATATATACCTGTACTGGCTCACCTGCACTGGCTTCCTGTGCACTTAAGATGTGACTTTAAGGTTTTACTACTTACGTATAAAATACTACACGGTCTAGCTCCATCTTATCTTGCCGATTGTATTGTACCATATGTCCCGGCAAGAAATCTGCGTTCAAAGGACTCCGGCTTATTAGTGATTCCCAAAGCCCAAAAAAAGTCTGCGGGCTATAGAGCATTTTCCGTTCGGGCTCCAGTACTCTGGAATGCCCTCCCGGTAACAGTTCGCGATGCCACCTCAGTAGAAGCATTTAAGTCTCACCTTAAAACTCATTTGTATACTCTAGCCTTTAAATAGACTCCCTTTTTAGACCAGTTGATCTGCCGTTTCTTTTCTTTTTCTTCTATGTCCCACTCTCCTTTGTGGAGGGAGTCCGGTCCGATCCGGTGGCCATGTACTGCTCGCCTGTGTATCGGCTGGGGACATCTCTGCGCTGCTGATCAGCCTCCGCTTGGGATGGTTTCCTGCTGGCTCCGCTGTGAACGGGACTCTCGCTGCTGTGTCTTGGATCCTCTTTGGACTGGACTCTCGCGACTGTGTTGGATCCATTATGGATTGATCTTTCACAGTATCATGTTCTCATATGTTCTCATAGTCATCAGTATCATCAGTATCACAGTATCATGTTCTCATAGTCATCATTGTCACCGACGTCCCACTGGGTGTGAGTTTTCCTTGCCCTTATGTGGGCCTACCGAGGATGTCGTAGTGGTTTGTGCAGCCCTTTGAGACACTAGTGATTTAGGGCTATATAAGTAAACATTGATTGATTGATTGAAAACATGCATTCCAAAAAAAAAAATAAAGTGCATTAAAGTGGATAAACCCACAGCAAATGAAATATTGTCCTTTTGGCAAAAGTCTGCTTAGCCACAGTAGATATGCTAATAATGTAAACAGAAGGCTCAAGTAAATCTCAATTAAGTGTGTGCTTATAACCTCATACACTTATACAGGTACACAACATATCCCAACGTCACCGCGTCCAAAAATTGCGTCACACGCCACTATTCGGCCTTGTTTTTAACTCATTCCACCGAAGGCCGAATGTGGCTTTTTTTTGCAATATTCGGCCGAATATATTCGGTTACCGATTAATCGGTGCATCCCTAGTTTTAATATTTTTGGAATGGGCCATTGGGCCTTTTTTTTTTTGCCAGTATACCCCTCGATTTCCATTTAAAAATGGTAAAATTAACTTTAAAAAAATCTTATAAATAAATAAAAGGTTGTTGTGTTACCTGACTATTACTGAGGGGTATTCAATCAATCAATCAATGTTTATTTATATAGCCCCAAATCACAAATGTCTCAAAGGACTGCACAAATCATTACGACTACAACATCCTCGGAAGAACCCACAAAAGGGCAAGGAAAACTCACACCCAGTGGGACGCCAGTGACAATGCTGACTATGAGAAACCTTGGAGAGGACCTCAGATGTGGGCAACCCGCCCCCCTCTAGGGGACCGAAAGCAATGGATGTCGAGCGGGTCTAACATGATACTGTGAAAGTTCAATCCATAGTGGCTCCAAGACAGCAGCGAGAGTCCCGTCCACAGGAAACCATCTCAAGCGGATCAGCAGCGTAGAGATGTCCCCAACCGATACAGGCGAGCGGTCCATCCTGGGTCCCGACGAGCGGTCCATCCTGAGTCTCGACTCTGGACAGTCAGTACTTCATCCATGGTCATCGGACCGGACCCCCTCCACAAAGGAGGGGGGGACATAGGAGAAAGAAAAGAAGCGGCAGATCAACTGGTCTAAAAAGGAGGTCTATTTAAAGGCTAGAGTATACAGATGAGTTTTTAGAACGTATGTCTTATCTTATCTCTTATTTGTTTGATTTATTTTTTCATTTGAATAATTTTGAGACTGAATTGACCTCACATGTCTGGACAAACCGTTTTTGTTTGTTTTTGTACTGGATAACAAGGTAAAAGGAGAATCCCCTAAAGCTCACATGATTGGGAGAGGAGCTGGCTGTCAGTGTGTTCAGTTTTGGCTCGAATTATTGCTTCAATCAATCAATCAATGTTTACTTATATAGCCCTAAATCACTAGTGTCTCAAAGGGCTGCACAAACCACTACCACATCCTCGGTAGACCCACATAAGGGCAAGGAAAACTCACACCCAGTGGGACGTCGGTGACAATGATGACTATGAGAAACCTTGGAGAGGAGGAAAGCAATGGATGTGGAGCGGGTCTAACATGATACTGTGAAAGTTCAATCCATAATGGATCCAACACAGTCGCGAGAGTCCAGTCCAAAGCGGATCCAACACAGCAGCGAGAGTCCCGTTCACAGCGGAGCCAGCAGGAAACCATCCCAAGCGGAGGCGGATCAGCAGCGCAGAGATGTCCCCAGCCGATACACAGGCGAGCAGTACATGGCCACCGGATCGGACCGGACTCCCTCCACAAGGGAGAGTGGGACATAGAAGAAAAAGAAAATAAACGGCAGATCAACTGGTCTAAAAAGGGAGTCTATTTAAAGGCTAGAGTATACAAATGAGTTTTAAGGTGAGACTTAAATCCTTCTACTGAGGTGGCATCTCGAACTGTTACCGGGAGGGCATTCCAGAGTACTGGAGCCCGAAAATCTTGATAATCTTATTTTTATAACCGAGTCCAAACCGACCCTAACAACACCAAGGTGATAATTTCATCCAGAGCATTTTATAATTTAGTGAAAAACCAAACACATGTTTTGATTTGTTGAAATAGAGGTTCTTGACAAAGTCAAAAAGCTTTGATGCAAAAAAATTAATTTATATGGTTATTTTATGCATTTAAAAACTAAAAGACGAAGGTTAAGGCACGACCCCAATTTTGTTGTCTGGGTAGAAATTCGGGAGAATGGTTGCCCCGGGAGATTTTTGGGAGGGGCACTGAACTAGACACCGAACTCTATTTAATAATACAACTCTAACATTTGACAACCAAACAATTAAACAAGGCGACACGGTAAAGAATCTGGGTATTATCTTTGACCCTACTCTCTCCTTTGAGGCACACATTAAAAGCGTTACTAAAACGGCCTTCTTTCATCTCCGTAATATCGCTAAAATTCGCTCCATTCTGTCCACTAAAGACGCTGAGATCATTATCCATGCGTTTGTTACGTCTCGCCTCGACTACTGTAACGTATTATTTTCGGGTCTCCCCATGTCTAGCATTAAAAGATTACAGTTGGTACAAAATGCGGCTGCTAGACTTTTGACAAGAACAAGAAAGTTTGATCACATTACGCCTGTACTGTATATACCTTTATATACATATATACATACATATATACCTGTACTGTATATACCTTTATATACATATATACATACATATATACCTATACTGTATATACCTTTATATACATATATACATACATATATACCTATACTGTATATACCTTTATATACATATATACATACATATATACCTATACTGTATATACCTTTATATACATATATACATACATATACACCTATACTGGCTCACCTGCACTGGCTTCCTGTGCACTTAAGATGTGACTTTAAGGTTTTACTACTTACGTATAAAATACTACACGGTCTAGCTCCATCCTATCTTGCCGATTGTATTGTACCATATGTCCCGGCAAGAAATCTGCCTTCAAAGGACTCCGGCTTATTAGTGATTCCCAAAGCCCAAAAAAAGTCTGCGGGCTATAGAGCGTTTTCCGTTCGGGCTCCAGTACTCTGGAATGCCCTCCCGGTAACAGTTCGAGATGCCACCTCCGTAGAAGCATTTAAGTCTCACCTTAAAACTCATTTGTATACTCTAGCCTTTAAATAGACTCCCTTTTTAGACCAGTTGATCTGCCGTTTCTTTTCTTTTTCTTCTATGTCCCACTCTCCCTTGTGGAGGGGGTCCGGTCCGATTCGGTGGCCATGTACTGCTTGCCTGTGTATCGGCTGGGGACATCTCTGCGCTGCTGATCCGCCTCCGCTTGGGATGGTTTCCTGCTGGCTCCGCTGTGAGCAGGACTCTCGCTGCTGTGTTGGATCGCTTTGGACTGGACTCTCGCGACTGTGTTGGATCCATTGTGGATTGAACTTTCACAGTATCATGTTAGACCCGCTCGACATCCATTGTTTTCCTCCTCTCCAAGGTTCTCATAGTCATCATTGTCACCGACGTCCCACTGGGTGTGAGTTTTCCTTGCCCTTATGTGGGCCTACCGAGGATGTCGTGGTGGTTTGTGCAGCCCTTTGAGACACTAGTGATTTAGGGCTATATAAGTAAACATTGATTGAACTTTGGGAGTCTCCTGGGAAAATCAGGAGGGTTGGCAAGTAGGAGTATTAGCGGTGAATGCGTCCTGGATGGAAGGACTTCTTAACGATATAATTGTCTCCCAGAACTTTTCTCCTCCTCTAAGTCACGCTTTATTTGTCTGCCGTAAACTTAAAAGTCCTCTCCCCTTTCCAGCTGCGTTTCTAGCGTGTTGGGAGAGAAAAAAATATGCTGCGTGGTTAACTCGGCGCGCGCCGGCCGAATGTAAACAAGCGTGGCGTCAGTGCCAGCCTCTCTCTCTCCCTTGTGTCCATGCCCAAAGTCATTATTAGGATGACCTCTTTGCTGCGTACACACACACACACACACACACACACTTGTATTTGTTACCTTCTAGAACAGGGGTGCCCACACTTTTTCTGCAGGCGAGCTACTTTTCAATTGACCAACTCGAGGGGCTCTACCTCATTTATATATATCATTTATATTTATTTATTTATGCAAGAGACATTTTAGTAAACAAGTTAAATGTGTTTAATGATAATACAAGCATGTGTAACACATATAGATGTCTTTCTTTCACAAAGACAAGAATATAAGTTGGTGTATTACCTGATTCTGATGACTCGCATTGATTGGAATCAGACAGTAATGATGATAACGCCCACATTTTCAAATGGAGGAGAAAAAAAGTTGTCCCTTTCTGTACAATACCACATGAAAGTGGTTGGTTTTTGGCATCTAATTCATCCAGCTTCCATACACTTTACAAGAAAAACATGGGCGGCAAATTCCGTAGCTTGCTTGATTGACATTCACGGCACCCGAGGGTCTTGTGAGATGACGCTGGCTGCTGCCAGTTCATTATTATGAAAAAATGACAGAGAGGAAGGCGAGAAACACTTTTTATTTCAACAGACTTTCGCGCCGTCCCTTCCGTCAAAACTCTAAAGGCCGACTGCACATTTCCTATCTTCACAATAAAAGCCCTGCTTCATGCTGCCTGCGCTAACTAAATACAGAGTCTGGGAAAACTGGCGTGCACAAGCGATCCCTCAGAAAGCTGCACGCCAGCTTTCCCAGACTCTTATTTTGTTAGCGCAGGCAGCATGAAGCAGGGCTTTTATTGTGAAGATAGGAAATGTGCAGTCGGCCTTTAGAGTTTTGACGGAAGGGACGGCGCGAGAGTCTGTTGAAATAAAAAGTGTTTCTCGCCTTCCTCTCTGTCATTTTTTCATAAGAATGAACTGGCAGCAGCCAGCGTCATCTCACAAGACCCTCGGGTGCCGTGAATGTCAATCAAGCAAGCTACGGAATTTGCCGGCAATGTTTTTCTTGTAAAGTGTATGGAAGCTGGATGAATTAGATGCCAAAAACCAACCACTTTCATGTGGTATTGTACAGAAAGGACAACTTTTTTTTCTCCTCCATTTGAAAATGTGGGCGTTATCATCATTACTGTCTGATTCCAATCAATGCAAGTCATCAGAATCAGGTAATACACCAACTTATATTCTTGTCTTCGTGAAAGAAAGACATCTATATGTGTTACACATGCTTGTATTATCATTAAACACATTTAACTTGTTTACAAAAATGTCTCTTTCATAAATAAATAAATATAAATGATATATATAAATGAGGTAGATCCCCTCGAGTTGGTCAATTGAAAAGTAGCTCGCCTGCAGAAAAAGTGTGGGCACCCCTGTTCTAGAGACCTGAGAAAAATGCCTCCCTCTTTAGAACCAGCCTTTCTAGATATATAAAGAAGTGTATTTACAACATGAATAATATATACATACTATGCACATATTTCAAAAAGCTTGTTGTGAAAAAGGAGTTGGAATTTCACAAGAAAACCTTAGTATTTTGTTAGTATTATAATGAAAGTCATCATTTTACTCGATACAAGTCAATATTTTACAAGAAAAACTGAACATTTGTGCAGTATTATGATAAAGTTGGAATTGTACTCAGTAATAGTCGCAATTTTATACGAAAACGTTAAAATTTTGGCAATTTTATGAAAAGTGTCGTAATGTTACTCGACAAAAGTCACACTTTTGTAAGAAAACTAACATTTGGGCAATATACGAATAATAAAAAACTCTGACAAAAGTCATAATTTTACTTAAAAAAATGTCACTATTTTATTAGAACAACAAAAAATGTGTCAATATTGTGATAAAAGTCAGAATTGCATGTCACCATTTTGCATTAAAAAGTGATCATTTCACATAGTAAAGTAATAATTTGACGAGAATATATTGGAACATTACAGAAACAGAATATGAGAAACTGTTCAAAATTTTAATAGAAAAAAGTGGACAAATTGTGAGAAAAATATTTTTAAAATTTTTGTTTGTAATTGTTTTTTAATCTTCTTTATTTACTTCAAGTTATTACAGTATGTCTCTATGTACATTTTTTTAATTTATTGAAATTTATTACACACACTTTTTATTTCATATGTTGGCCAGAGGGGGAGCACTACACATTTTTTTTTTTTTACACACTGGTTATTTCATATGTTGTCAGTCAATATTTTTGGAACCACCCTCATTTTGACCAGCAGGGGTGCAAGTGAGACATTGTCTATTAGATGCGATGTTATTTGGACCATCATTTATGTCATCACTTCTCCACACCTCCTCATATGGAAGATACTTTTCCTTCTTCATGTCTCAGGATGGGTAGAAACACACATTTATGTATTTCAGACTATCTGGGGACCTGAGAAAAATGCCTCCCTCTTTAGGAGCAGCCTCTCTAGATATATAAATAAGTGTAATTTGAAAAAGCTTGTTATGAAAAAGGAGTTGGAATTTCACAAGAAAACCTTAGTATTTTGTTAGTATTATAATAAAAGTCACACACACACACACACACACACATTTATGTATTTCTGACTATCTGGGGACCTGAGAAAAATGCCTCCCTCTTTAGGAGCAGCCTCTCTAGATATATAAATACGTGTAATTGGAAAAAGCTTGTTATGAAAAAGGAGTTGGAATTTCACAAGAAAACCTTAGTATTTTGTTAGTATTATAATAAAAGTCATCATTTTACTCGATACAAGTCAATGTTTTACAAGAAAAACTGAACATTTGTGCAGTATTATGATAAAGTTGGAATTGTACTCAATAACAGTCACAATTTTATAAGAAAAGGTTAAAATGTTGGCAATTTTATGAAAAGTGAAGTGAATTATATTTATATAGCGCTTTTCTCTAGTGACTCAAAGCGCTTTACATATTTAAGTTACATTTAAAGCAGTGTGGGTGACACTGGGAGCAGGTGGGTAAAGTGTCTTGCCCAAGGACACAACGGCAGTGACTA
>NC_084612.1:83929956-83949956 GCF_033978795.1 Nerophis ophidion | reverse complement strand
TGGATCTAACATAATAGTGAGAGTCCAGTCCACAGTGGATCTAACATAATAGTGAGAGTCCAGTCCACAGTGGATCTAACATAATAGTGAGAGTCCAGTCCATAGTGGATCCAACATAATAGTGAGAGTCCAGTCCATAGTGGATCTAACATAATAGTGAGAGTCCAGTCCACAGTGGATCTAACATAATAGTGGGAGTCCAGTCCATAGTGGATCTAACATAATAGTGAGAGTCCAGTCCATAGTGGATCTAACATAATAGTGAGAGTCCAGTCCATAGTGGATCTAACATAATAGTGAGAGTCCAGTCCATAGTGGATCTAACATAATAGTGAGAGTCCAGTCCATAGTGGATCCAACATAATAGTGAGAGTCCAGTCCATAGTGGATCTGACATAATACTGAGAGTCCAGTCCATAGTGGATCTAACATAATAGTGAGAGTCCAGTCCATAGTGGATCCAACATAATAGTGAGAGTCCAGTCCATAGTGGATCTAACATAATAGTGAGAGTCCAGTTCATAGTGGATCTAACATAATAGTGAGAGTCCAGTCCATAGTGGATCTAACATAATAGTGAGAGTCCAGTCCATAGTGGATCTAACATAATAGTGAGCGAGTAATAAAGGTTTTTGTAGTCTATTTTTCATGGGTTGTTTAAAATCCGATCTTCTATCGCGATGAAAGAGAAACTCAGGGTTAGGTGAGGTCTAAACATTTAATAGTCCTTTATTTTTCTCAAGCTGCTGTGTTACTCGACCTGTCCGTCTTAAAAGTGTAATGTGTGGATGTTTCCAGGTGGAACAGTTCAAACAGGACCCCAGCCCCTCCAAGTGTCTCCACTCCATGTTCCACGTGGACACGGGCGATGAGATCCAGGACTACAGCCAGTATCACCACCTGCAGGTCTCCTTCCACGCCACATTCATGCAGGGGTGTCCAAACTGAGGGCCGCACACTGAAGCGTTAAAGCATTTTTAACCCTTCTAGTTTGGTCCCAAAAAGTTAACTTGAACTTTTTTGGAAATGTTGATATTTTTTCCAGTTTATTTGGGCAAGCACTCCATGTATGTGCAAGTAGCTTGGCTCCAAATTCCACATTTATAGCGTTTGAGTCCCTTTCACCTCACTTATGGCTTACGTCTGTTCCAACGTCTCACTTTTCCTCCGTGCTGGCTTCTAGAAGCAGTAGTTCATCCTCAGTACATTCAGCTTCAAAAAGATAATGTTTCAATGTTTATATGCAATATTTTCCACATAAAACATTTCAAAGTGGAATATTTGATGGGAGCCTGATGGATCTGTACAGTGATTCATAACAACATTAATTTTGATTTATTATTATTTTTAGGTCAGTTAAAAAAAAAAAAAGCGCTAAAATTATTACAGTTTCCAAAAAGTGTTAAAAATAACTCACTCAATTAGTTGTTTTTTTTGGTTTTGTTTTATTTATTTCTAACTGTCTTGATCAACTACAGATCTCTCCGTCAACTATACATTTGTATTATAATTATTTTCATGTTTTTGTTTTGTTTTGTTTGATTTATGCCTTTTTTTGTCATATAAAACTTTAGTTTTTTCATGGCAAACATACAACATATTCAATATTTTCTTCCAAAAATAAATAAAATGGTAATATTTGCTGCAAAGTAATTGGAGCCTTAAAAAGGTCAATAATTCATAACAACATTGATTTTGATTCAATATTATTTTTTCAGGCAATGACAGTTAAAAAAAACAGTGAAATTATTGGGGATCCATAAAAATTACAAACAATAAAATAAAATAAATAAATAAAAAATATATATGTATGATTAATAACATTGATTTTGATTTATTAATATTTTTGGGTCACACAGTTTAAAAAATCAACACTAAAATTATTACAGATTCCGAATGCCCAACTCATAAGTGTTAAAAATAAGTCATACTTTTTATTTATCATTTTTATTTTATTTTATTTTTTTTACGTTTAATTTCTAAATCTCTTGATCAACTACAGATTTATCCGTCAACTATAATTTTTTGTTATAATTCTTTTTTATGTGTTTTTTTTTTTTTTTATTGTTCTCTGTCTTTTTTCTCATATAAAACTTTGTTTTATTATGGAAAACATACAAAATATTCAATATTTTTTGGAAAATTATATAAAATGGTAATGTTGGATGCAAATTAATTGGAGCCTTAAAAAGGTCAATGATTCATAACAACATTGATTTTGATTTATTATTATTTTTGGGGCAGATAGTTAAAAAAACAAAGGGAAAAACAATACAAAAATTATTACAGATTCCAAAAGGCCTGACTCATAAGTGTTAAAAATAAGTCACAGAATTGTTTTTTTATTTTTAATTTCTACATCTCTTGATCAACTACAGATGTATCCGTAGTTTAGTATAGTTATTTTCATGTGTATTTTTTTGTTTGTTCTCTGTCTTTTTTGTCATGTAAAACTTTGTTTTGTTTTTAATGCAAACATACAAAATATTCAACATTTTCTTCCAAAAATAAATAAAATGGTGATATTTGCTGCAAAGTAATTGGAGCCTTAAAACGGTCAATAATTCATAACATTTATTTTGATTCAATATTATTTTATTCAGGCAATGACAGTAATAAAAAAAAAACAACAGTAAATTTATTGGGGGATCCATAAAGGTCCCACTCATAAAAGCGTTAAAAAAAATATATATATCTTATTATTATTATTATTTTTTAAACTCTACATGAACGTCAGGTCTCTGTCATTAAAAAAATATATATAAACATTGAGATTTTTTTGTTTGTTTTGTGCATTTTGTGTCAAACTTTTTTTCATAGCAAACACAAAATATGCGTATTTAATTTCCCCCCAAAAAAACATTTCAAAGAGTAATATTTGATGTGAAGTAATTGTAGCATTTAATACGTCAATAATTCATAAAATCTATTTTGATTTATTAATATATTTTGGGCACACATTTTTATTAAAAAAAAACACTAAAATTATTACAGATTCCAAAAGGGACAACTCATAAGTGTTAAAAATAAGTCACACAATTATTTTATTTATTTTTTTAATTTCAATTTCTAAATCTTTTGATCAACACCAGATCTGTCCGTCAACTATACATTTTTATTATAACTATTTTTATGTTGTTTTTTTTTTGTGCTTGTTTTATGCCTTTTTTGTCATATAAAACTTTGCTTTTTTATGGCAAACAAACGAAATATTTAATATTTTCCTCCAAAATTAAATTAAATGGTAATATTTCCTGCAAATTAATTGGAGCCTTAAAAAGGTTAATGATTCATAACATTGATTTTGATTTATTATTATTTTTTGGGGGCGGACGGTTAAAAAAAAAAGACACAAATTATTACAGATTCCAAAAGTGTTAAAAATAGGTCACACAATTTGTTTTCTTTTTTTATTTCTACAGATCTTGATCAACTACAGATCTGTCCGTCAATTATACAATTTTATTATTAGTATGTTTGTTTATTTATTTTTTTATTTGTTCTCTGCCTTTTTTGTCATATATAACTTTGTTTTTTTTAATGCAAACATAAAAAATATTAAATATTTTCTTCCAAAAATAAATAAAATGGTAATATTTGCTGCAAAGTAATTGGAGTTTTAAAAAGGTCAATAATTCATAACATTGATTTGGATTTAATATTGTTTTTCAGTCAATGACAGTTAAAAAAAAAAACTGTAAAATTATTGGGGATCCATAAGGGTCTCACTCATAAAAGTGTTAACAAAAAATAATTAATACAATATTTATTTAAAACTCTACATGAACTTCAGGTCTCTCTTTCAATTAAAAAATATATAAACGTTGATATTTTTTGTTGGTTTTGTGCACTTTTTGTCAAACAAAATGTTGTTTTTTCATAGCAAACACAAATTATGCGTATTTAATTTCCCCCCAAAACACATTTCAAAGAGTAATATTTGATGTGAAGTAATTGTAGTATTTAATAGGTTAATAATTCATAAAATCTATTTTGATTTATTAATATATTTTGGGCACACATTTTTATAAAAAAAACACTAAAATTATTACAGATTCCAAAAGGGACAACTCATAAGTGTTAAAAATAAGTCACACAATTATTTTATTTATTTTATTAATTTCAATTTCTAAATCTTTTGATCAACACAAGATCTGTCCGTCAACTATACATTTTTATTATAATTTTTATGTTGGTTTTTTTTTGCTTGTTCTATGCCTTTTTTGTCATATAAAACTTTGCTTTTTTATGGCAAACAAACGAAATATTTAATATTTTCCTCCAAAATTAAATAAAATGGTAATATTTCCTGCAAAGTAATTGGAGCCTTAAAAAGGTCAATAATTCATAACAACATGGATTTTGATGTATTATTATTTTTTGGGGCGGACGGTTAAAAAAAAGACAGAAATTATTAGATTCCAAGTGTTAATAAGTCACACAATTTTTAAAATTTTTTATTTCTACATCTGTTGATCAACTACAGATTTATCCGTCAACTATACATTTTTATTATAAGTATTTTAATTTGTTTTTAATTTGTTCTCTGCCTTTTTTGTCATATATAATATAATGCAAACATAAAAAATATTAAATATTTTCTTCAAAATATAAATAAATGGTAATATTTGCTGCAAAATAATTGGAATTTTAAAAAGGTCAATAATTCATAACATTGATTGAATTCAATATTTTTTTCAGTCAATGACAGTTAAAAAAAAAAAAAAAGTAAAATTATTGGGGATCCATAAGTGTCTCACTCATAAAAGTGTTAACAAAAAATAATTCATATAATATTTATTTAAAACTCTACATGAACTCTCTGTGAAGTGAATCATATTTATATAGCGCTTTTTCTCTAGTGACTCAAAGCGCTTTTACATAGTGAAAACCAATACCTAAATTACATTTAAAGCAGTGTGGGTGGCACTGGGAGCAGGTGGGTAAAGTGTCTTGCCCAAGGACACTACGGCAGTGGCTAGGATTGGCGAAACCGGGAATCGAACCTGCAACCCTCAAGTTGCTGGCACGGCCACTCTACCAACCGAGCTACACCGCCCCTCTATACTGCCCCTCTGTCAATAAAAAAACATACAAACATTGATATTTCTTGATGATTTGTGCACTTTTTGTCAAACTAAATGTTTTTTCATGGCAAACACCAAATATGCATATTTAATTTCCCCCCCAAAAACATTTCAGAGAGTAATATTTGATGTGAAGTAATTGTAGAATTTAATAGGTCAATAATTCATAACAACATTGATTTTGATTCATTATTATTTTTCAGTTTTAAAGGGAAAAAACAGCTTTGTGTTATTAGTCAACATTTTATCTTCTTCTGGTGACATTTCACCTCTTTTTATCTTTTATTGCACATTTAAAAAGAGCGTGCGGTCTGACTTGGGACATCTCTTACTTTCCTTGCTTCCTGTCCTCCGCTCCAACCGACTTGTCTTCCTGTGCCGTCTGCAGATCGACGCCGTGTCTCTGTTCCTGCTCTACCTGGTGGAGATGATCTGCTCGGGCCTGCAGATCATCTACAACACCGACGAGGTAAACAAACACGTGCAGCCATCTTGTGTTTGTGTGCTGCTTCATCCTCATCAATCACAGGCTTGCAGATGACACATTTGAGAGCAAAATAGCCCCATTTGTTGCTGCCGTGCCAGGAAATGACCTCAATTTTATCCAAAGTTCCATTTGAGTTTGTTCCGAAATGTAAAAAATGGCCTCTCATCTCTCATCTCTGCACCGTGCAACAATAGGAACTGACTTCTTCCAAGTTTAAGTGCGGTCACGACAAAAGGTTGGATTAATTGAGGTCATTGGGACGGCGTGGCGCAGTGGAAGAGTGGCCGTGCGCAACCCGAGGGTCACTGGTTCAAATCCCACCTAGAACCAACCTCGTCACGTCCGTTGTGTCCTGAGCAAGACACTTCACCCTTGCTCCTGATGGGTACTGGTTGGCGCCTTGCATGGCAGCTCCCTCCATCAGTGTGTGAATGTGTGTGTGAATGGGTAAATGTGGAAGTAGTGTCAAAGCGCTTTGAGTACCTTGAAGGTAGAAAAGCGCTATACAAGTACAACCCATTTATCATTTATTTATCATTTATTCATATATAAATGAATAAATGATAAATAAAATATATTCGCAAATAATAATTAACTTAGAATTTCATGGCTGCAACACGTGTCAAAGTAGTTGGGAAAGGGCATGTTCACCACTGTGTTACATCACCTTTTCTTTGAACAACACTCAATAAACGTTTGGGAACTGAGGAAACTAATTGTTGAAATACATTTTGGTACCGGTACCAAAATATTAGTATCGGGACAACCCTAGTAGAGATACAGGATATAGATGTAGATAGTACAAACCCTGTTTCCATATGAGTTGGGAAATTGTGTTAGAGGTAAATATAAACAGAATACAATGATTTGCAAATCCTTTTCAAGCCATATTCAGTTGAATATGCTACAAAGACAACATATTTGATGTTCAAAATCATAAACTTGATTTTCATTTTTTGCAAATAATAAATAACTTAGAATTTCATGGCTGCAACATGTGCCAAAGTAGTTGGGAAAGGGCATGTTCACCACTGTGTTACATCACCTTTTCTTTGAGCAACACTCAATAAACGTTTGGGAACTGAGGAAACTAATTGTTGAAATACATTTTGGTACCGGTACCAAAATATTAGTATCGGGACAACCCTAGTAGAGATACAGGATATAGATGTAGATAGTACAAACCCTGTTTCCATATGAGTTGGGAAATTGTGTTGGATGTAAATATAAACAGAATACAATGATTTGTAAATCCTTTTCAAGCCATATTCAGTTGAATATGCTACAAAGACAACATATTTGATGTTCATACTCATAAACTTGATTTTCATTTTTTGCAAATAATAAATAACTTAGAATTTCATGGCTGCAACACGTGTCAAAGTAGTTGGGAAAGGGCATGTTCACCACTGTGTTACATCACCTTTTCTTTGAACAACACTCAATAAACGTTTGGGAACTGAGGAAACTAATTGTTGAAGCTTTGAAAGTGGAATTCTTTCCCATTCTTGTTTTATGTAGAGCTTCAGTCCTTCAACAGTCCGGGGTCTCCGCTGTCCTATTTTACGCTTCATAAACATTTTCCATAGGAGACAGGTCTGGACTGCAGGCGGGCCAGGAAAGTACCCGCACTCTTGTTTTACAAAGCCACACTGTTGTACCACGTGGCTTGGCATTGTCTTGCTGAAATAAGCAGGGGCGTCCATTAAAAAGATGGCAGCATATGTTGTTCCAAAACCTGTATGTACCTTTCAGCATTAATGGTGCCTTCACAGATGTGTAAGTTACCCATGCCTTGGGCACTAATGCACCCCCATACCATCACACATGCTGGCTTTTACACTTTGCTTCCATAACAGTCTGGATGGTTCGCTTCCCCTTTGGTCCGGATGACACCGTGTCGAATATTTCCAAAAACAATTTGAAATGTGGACTCGTCAGACCACAGAACACTTTTCCACTTTGCATCAGTCCATCTTAGATGATCTCGGGCCCAGAGAAGCCGGCGGCGTTTCTGGATGTTGTTGATAAATGGCGTTCGCTTTGCATAGTAGAGCTTTAACTTGCACTTACAGATGTAGCGACCAACTGTATTTAGTGACAGTGGTTTTATGAAGTGTTCCTGAGCTCATGTGGTGATATCCTTCAGAGATTGTTTTGGTTCTAGACCTGAGGTGGTACTTGGTCTGAGGTGGTACTAGGTCTGAGGTGGTACTAGAACTGAGATGGTACTATTGCTAAGGTAGTTCTAGACCTGAGGTGGTACTAGGTCTGATGTGGTACTAGATCTGAGGTGGTTCTAGACCTGAGGTGGTTATAGACCTGAGGTGGTACTAGGACTGAGGTGGTACTAGATCTGAGTTGGTACTAGTGCTGTGGTGGTTCTAGACCTGAGGTGGTTATAGGCCTGAGGTGGTACTAGATCTGAGGTGGTACCAGATCTGAGGTGGTACTAGGTCTGAGGTGGTACTAGTTCTGAGGTGGTACTAGGTCTGAGGTGGTACTAGTTCTGAGGTGGTACTAGTTCTGAGGTGGTACTAGGTCTGAGATGGTACTAGGTCTGATAGTCCTGAGGTGGTATTAGAACTGAGATGGTACTAGTTCTGAGATGGTACTAGTCCTGAGGTGGTACTAGGTCTGAGATGGTACTAGTTCTGAGGTGGTAGTAGTCCTGAGGTGGTACTAGGTCTGAGATGGTACTAGTTCTGAGATGGTACTAGTCCTGAGGTGGTACTAGGCCTGAGATGGTACTAGTTCTGAGATGGTACTAGTTCTGAGGTGGTACTAGATCTGAGGTGGTACTAGTCCTGAGGTGGTACTAGTCCTGAGGTGGTACTAGTTCTGAGGTGGTACTAGATCTGAGGTGGTACTAGGTCTGAAGTGGTACTAGGACTGAGGTGGTACTAGATCTGAAGTGGTACTAGGTCTGAGGTGGTACTAGATCTGAGGTGGTACTAGTCCTGAGGTGGTACTAGGTCTGAGGTGGTACTAGTCCTGAGGTGGTACTAGGTCTGAGATGGTACTAGTTCTGAGGTGGTACTAGATCTGAGGTGGTACTAGGTCTGAAGTGGTACTAGGTCTGAGGTGGTACTAGATCTGAGGTGGTACTAGTCCTGAGGTGGTACTAGGTCTGAGATGGTACTAGTTCTGAGATGGTACTAGTCCTGAGGTGGTACTAGGTCTGAGATGGTACTAGTTCTGAGATGGTACTAGTTCTGAGGTGGTACTAGATCTGAGGTGGTACTAGTCCTGAGGTGGTACTAGTCCTGAGGTGGTACTAGGTCTGAGATGGTACTAGTTCTGAGGTGGTACTAGACCTGAGGTGGTACTAGTTCTGAGGTGGTACTAGGTCTGAGATGGTACTAGGTCTGAGATGGTACTAGTTCTGAGGTGGTAGTAGTCCTGAGGTGGTACTAGGGCTGAGATGGTACTAGTTCTGAGATGGTACTAGTCCTGAGGTGGTACTAGGTCTGAGATGGTACTAGGTCTGAAGTGGTACTAGGTCTGAGGTGGTACTAGATCTGAGGTGGTACTAGTCCTGAGGTGGTACTAGTCCTGAGGTGGTACTAGGTCTGAGATGGTACTAGTTCTGAGGTGGTACTAGGTCTGAGGTGGTACTAGGGCTGAGGTGGTACTAGTCCTGAGGTGGTACTAGGTCTGAGGTGGTACTAGTTCTGAGGTGGTAGTAGTCCTGAGGTGGTACTAGGTCTGAGATGGTACTAGTTCTGAGGTGGTAGTAGTCCTGAGGTGGTACTAGGTCTGAGATGGTACTAGTTCTGAGATGGTACTAGTCCTGAGGTGGTACTAGGTCTGAGATGGTACTAGTCCTGAGATGGTACTAGTTCTGAGGTGGTACTAGATCTGAGGTGGTACTAGTCCTGAGATGGTAGTAGTCCTGAGGTGGTACCCGGTCTGAGATGGTACTAGTACTGAGATGGTACTAGTTCTGAGGTGGTACTAGATCTGAGGTGGTACTAGTCCTGAGGTGGTACTAGGTCTGAGATGGTACTAGTTCTGAGGTGGTACTAGGTCTGAGGTGGTACTAGTCCTGAGGTGGTACTAGTTCTGAGATGGTACTAGTGCTGAGGTGGTACTAGATCTGAGGTGGTACTAGTCCTGAGGTGGTACTAGGCCTGAGGTGGTACTAGTCCTGAGGTGGTACTAGATCTGAGGTGGTACTAGGTCTGAAGTGGTACTAGGTCTGAGGTGGTACTAGGTCTGAGATGGTACTAGTCCTGAGGTGGTACTAAATCTGAGGTGGTACTAAATCTGAGGTGGTACTAGGTCTGAAGTGGTACTAGATCTGAGGTGGTACTAGTCCTGAGGTGGTACTAGGTCTGAGATGGTACTAGTTCTGAGGTGGTACTAGGTCTGAGGTGGTACTAGTCCTGAGGTGGTACTAGGTCTGAGATGGTACTAGTTCTGAGGTGGTACTAGATCTGAGGTGGTACTAGGTCTGAGGTGGTACTAGGTCTGAGATGGTACTAGTTCTGAGGTGGTAGTAGTCCTGAGGTGGTACTAGGGCTGAGATGGTACTAGTTCTGAGATGGTACTAGTCCTGAGGTGGTACTAGGTCTGAGATGGTACTAGGTCTGAAGTGGTACTAGGTCTGAGGTGGTACTAGATCTGAGGTGGTACTAGTCCTGAGGTGGTACTAGTCCTGAGGTGGTACTAGGTCTGAGATGGTACTAGTTCTGAGGTGGTACTAGGTCTGAGGTGGTACTAGGGCTGAGTTGGTACTAGTCCTGAGGTGGTACTAGGTCTGAGGTGGTACTAGTTCTGAGGTGGTAGTAGTCCTGAGGTGGTACTAGGTCTGAGGTGGTACTAGGTCTGAGATGGTACTAGTTCTGAGGTGGTACTAGGTCTGAGGTGGTACTAGGGCTGAGGTGGTACTAGTCCTGAGGTGGTACTAGGTCTGAGGTGGTACTAGTCCTGAGATGGTACTAGTCCTGAGGTGGTACTAGATCTGAGGTGGTACTAGTCCTGAGATGGTAGTAGTCCTGAGGTGGTACTAGGTCTGAGATGGTACTAGTACTGAGGTGGTACTAGTTCTGAGGTGGTAGTAGTCCTGAGGTGGTACTAGTCCTGAGGTGGTACTAGGTCTGAGATGGTACTAGTTCTGAGGTGGTACTAGGTCTGAGGTGGTACTAGGGCTGAGGTGGTACTAGTCCTGAGGTGGTACTAGGTCTGAGGTGGTACTAGTTCTGAGGTGGTAGTAGTCCTGAGGTGGTACTAGGTCTGAGATGGTACTAGTTCTGAGGTGGTAGTAGTCCTGAGGTGGTACTAGGTCTGAGATGGTACTAGTTCTGAGATGGTACTAGTCCTGAGGTGGTACTAGGTCTGAGATGGTACTAGTCCTGAGATGGTACTAGTTCTGAGGTGGTACTAGATCTGAGGTGGTACTAGTCCTGAGATGGTAGTAGTCCTGAGGTGGTACTAGGTCTGAGATGGTACTAGTACTGAGATGGTACTAGTTCTGAGGTGGTACTAGATCTGAGGTGGTACTAGTCCTGAGGTGGTACTAGGTCTGAGATGGTACTAGTTCTGAGGTGGTACTAGGTCTGAGGTGGTACTAGTCCTGAGGTGGTACTAGTTCTGAGATGGTACTAGTGCTGAGGTGGTACTAGATCTGAGGTGGTACTAGTCCTGAGGTGGTACTAGGTCTGAGATGGTACTAGTCCTGAGGTGGTACTAGATCTGAGGTGGTACTAGGTCTGAAGTGGTACTAGGTCTGAGGTGGTACTAGGTCTGAGATGGTACTAGTTCTGAGGTGGTACTAAATCTGAGGTGGTACTAAATCTGAGGTGGTACTAGGTCTGAAGTGGTACTAGATCTGAGGTGGTACTAGTCCTGAGGTGGTACTAGGTCTGAGATGGTACTAGTTCTGAGGTGGTACTAGGTCTGAGGTGGTACTAGTCCTGAGGTGGTACTAGGTCTGAGATGGTACTAGTCCTGAGATGGTACTAGTTCTGAGGTGGTACTAGATCTGAGGTGGTACTAGTCCTGAGATGGTAGTAGTCCTGAGGTGGTACTAGGTCTGAGATGGTACTAGTACTGAGATGGTACTAGTTCTGAGGTGGTACTAGATCTGAGGTGGTACTAGTCCTGAGGTGGTACTAGGTCTGAGATGGTACTAGTTCTGAGGTGGTACTAGGTCTGAGGTGGTACTAGTCCTGAGGTGGTACTAGTTCTGAGATGGTACTAGTGCTGAGGTGGTACTAGATCTGAGGTGGTACTAGTCCTGAGGTGGTACTAGGTCTGAGATGGTACTAGTCCTGAGGTGGTACTAGATCTGAGGTGGTACTAGGTCTGAAGTGGTACTAGGTCTGAGGTGGTACTAGGTCTGAGATGGTACTAGTTCTGAGGTGGTACTAAATCTGAGGTGGTACTAAATCTGAGGTGGTACTAGGTCTGAAGTGGTACTAGATCTGAGGTGGTACTAGTCCTGAGGTGGTACTAGGTCTGAGATGGTACTAGTTCTGAGGTGGTACTAGGTCTGAGGTGGTACTAGTCCTGAGGTGGTACTAGGTCTGAGATGGTACTAGTTCTGAGGTGGTACTAGATCTGAGGTGGTACTAGGTCTGAGGTGGTACTAGTCCTGAGGTGGTACTAGATGAAGTACTGCTGAGTCATGTGTAGTATGTATGTGTTGCAGACACAAATATGAACAGTTTGAGTTGGAATTGAAACATTATTTACATCTTTTCCAATCATTTTCTCATCTCAACTTTCCTCCCGCATGTCAAAAAGCCAATCATGTTTCCTCTTCTTCTTGCATTTCTCATGTGGACTGTGAACACTCTATATATATATATATATATATATATATATATATTTATATATATATATATATATATATATATATATATATTTGCAGCAATTTCAACATACACAGCATAAGAAATATACAGAATGTGATCAACACTAAAGGAAAGTACACATGGAGAGAAGCAGACACAGGAATTGGTTGCTGGAGATGATGTAGGAAGGAGTTTGGAGGAAACCAATCTTCGATTTTTCAGGAAGTGTCATGTCCACTATCATGTTGTGTCATTTCCACTATCATGTTGTGTCATTTCCACTATCATGTTGTGTCATTTCCACTATCATGTCCAGTGTTATGTCCAGTATCATTTCCACTATCATGTTCACTATCATGTCAGGCATCTTGTCCACTATCATGCCCACTATCATTTTGGTGTCATGTCCACTGTCATGGCCAGTATCATGTCTAGTATCATGTCCAAGGTCATGCCCACTATCATGTCTAGTATCATGTCTAGTATCATGTCCAAGGTCATGCCCAGTATCATGTCCAGTATCATGTCTACTATCATGTCCTGTGTCATGCCCACTATCATGTCCAGTGTCATGTCCAGCATCATGTCTACTATCATGTCCTGTGTCATGCCCACTATCATGTCTAGTATCATGTCCTGTGTCATGCCCACTATCATGTCTAGTATCATGTCCAGTGTCATGTCCAAGGTCATGTCCAGTGTCATGTCCAGTATCATGTCCAGCATCATGTCTACTATCATGTCCAGTGTCATGTCCAGTATCGTGTCCACCATCATGTCCAGTATCATGGCCACTGTCATGCCCACTATCATATCCATTATCATGTCCAGTATCATGTACACCATCATATCTACTAAAATGTCCACTATCATGTCCAGTATCATGTCCACCATCATGTCTACTATAATGTCCAGTATCATGTCCACCATCATGTCTACTATAATGTCCAGTATCATGTCCACTAACATGGCCAAGGTCATCCCCATTTTCATGTCCAGTATCATGTCAAGTATCATGTCCAGTATAATATCCAGTATCATGTACACCATCATATCTACTATAATGTCCAGTATCATGTCCACCATCATGTCTACTATAATGTCCAGTATCATGTCCACTAACATGTCCAAGGTCATCCCCATTTTCATGTCCAGTATCATGTACACCATCATATCTAATATAATGTCCAGTATCATGTCCACTAACATGTCCAAGGTCATCCCCATTTTCATGTCCAGTATCATGTCCAGTATCATGTCCAGTATCATGTCCACTATTATGTCTAGTATCATTTCTAGTATCATGTCCAGTATCATGTCAAGTATCATGTCTAGTATCATGTCCAGTATCATGTCCAGTATCATGTACACCATCATATCTACTATAATGTCCAGTATCATGTCCACTATCATGTCTACTATAATGTCCAGTATCATGTCCACTAACATGTCCAAGGTCATCCCCATTTTCATGTCCAGTATCATGTCCAGTATCATGTCTAGTATCATGTCCAGTATCATGTCCAGTATCATGTCCACTATTATGTCTAGTATCATGTCTAGTATCATGTCCAGTATCATGTCAAGTATCATGTCTAGTATCATGTCCAGTATAATGTCCAGTATCATGTACACCATCATATCTACTATAATGTCCAGTATCATGTCCACTATCATGTCTACTATAATGTCCAGTATCATGTCCACTAACATGTCCAAGGTCATCCCCATTTTCATGTCCAGTATCATGTACACCATCATATCTAATATAATGTCCAGTATCATGTCCACTAACATGTCCAAGGTCATCCCCATTTTCATGTCCAGTATCATGTCCAGTATCATGTCTAGTATCATGTCTAGTATCATGTCCAGTATCATGTCCAGTATCATGTCCAGTATCATGTCCACTATTATGTCTAGTATCATGTCTAGTATCATGTCCAGTATCATGTCAAGTATCATGTCCAGTATCATGTCCAGTATCATGTCAAGTATCATGTCCAGTATCATGTCAAGTATCATGTCCAGTATCATGTCCAGTATCATGTCAAGTATCATGTCCAGTATCATGTCTAGTATCATGTCCAGTATCATGTCAAGTATCATGTCCAGTATCATGTCCATGTGAGAAAAAAAAGCCTGTAAAAAATGTAAAGTAAGGAATCATTAACTTATAAAATAATAAAAATGTCCCATTTTGACTTAAAATAAAATGAATTATACTTATGTAAAAGTAAGGAAAACATACATTTTAAAATATAGTTAAAATGTGACATTTTAATTGAATTAAAATTAAAAATATTTTTATAAATTTAATTAGAAAACGATTTTTTTAGTTCAATTTAAAAAACAAAACATATTTATGTATACATTAAAATAAAATCGGATGTTTTTATTTAATTCAAAATAAAATGAGAAACTATTAATGTATGTAATTAAAATATGATATTTCCTTATTTAAATAAATAAATGTAGTTATATAAATTAATCTGTTCATAACTTTTATGGACAGAATTTCTAGGCGCAGTCAAGGCGTTGAGGGGTTCCGGTTTGGTGACCGCAGGATTAGGTCTCTGCTTTTTGCAGATGATGTGGTCCTGATGGCTTCATCTGACCGGGATCTTCAGCTCTCACTGGATCGGTTCGCAGCCGAGTGTGAAGCGACCGGAATGAGAATCAGCACCACCAAGTCCGAGTCCATGGTTCTTGCCCGGAAAAGGGTGGAATGCCATCTCCGGGTTGGGGAGGAGACCCTCCCCCAAGTGGAGGAGTTCAAGTACCTAGGAGTCTTGTTCACCAGTGGGGGAAGAGTGGATCGTGAGATCGACAGGCGGATCGGTGCGGCGTCTTCAGTAATGCGGACGTTGTACCGATCCGTTGTGGTGAAGAAGGAGCTGAGCCGGAAGGCAAAGCTCTCAATTTACCGGTCGATCTACGTTCCCATCCTCACCTATGGTCATGAGCTTTGGGTCATGACCGAAAGGATAAGATCACGGGTACAAGCGGCCCAAATGAGTTTGGGTCTCTCCCTTAGAGATAGGGTGAGAAGCTCTACCATCCGGGAGGAACTCAAAGTAAAGCCGCTGCTCCTTCACATGGAGAGGAGCCAGATGAGGTGGTTCGGGCATCTGGTCAGGATGCCACCCGAACGCCTCCCTAGGGAGGTGTTTAGGGCACGTCCAACCGGTAGGAGGCCACGGGGAAGACCCAGGACACGTTGGGAAGACTATGTCTCCCGGCTGGCCTGGGAACGCCTCGGGATCCCCCGGGAAGAGCTAGACGGAGTGGCTGGGGAGAGGGAAGTCTGGGTTTCTCTGCTTAGGCTGCTGCCCCCGCGACCCGACCTCGGATAAGCGGAAGATGATGGATGGATGGATATATAAATTAAAATAGAATCCCATTGTTGAATTCAATTTATATATACATGTATATGTATATATATATATATATATATATATATATATATATATATATATATATGTATGCAATTAAAATGTGATGTTTTTTTAATATTATTAGATTTGAAACAGAATTACAATTATTTATATATAAATTCAATTAGAATATGATTTTAAAATACATTTGAAATAGAAAAATATATTTATGCCTTAAATAAATAAAAAACGACTTTAGAAAATTACAAATTGATTAGAATCAGAACATATAAGAATCACGATTTGAATGTAAATCAATTTTATTTTCTATGATTTTTATGATTTTATATTTTTTATTATATGATGAGATGTCATCAACATAGTTTCTAGTGTGGAAGCTGCAATGCAGTACACACACACACACACACACACACACACACACACACACACACACGTGTTCCTTGTTTGTGTTTGAAGCGGTGCAGAAAAACGTTCAATCAACCTCCTTCCAGACTCTGCTTTCACTTTCACTTTCACTTTCACTTTCACTATGTGGCGTCACACATCTCTCGCGGTGTTTTTTTTTATCCCGGGCTATAGCGCAGGTAGTGTGTGTGTGTGTGTGTGTGTGTGCTCATGCATACTACACACGATAAAAGTGTGTGTGTTTGTGTGTGTGTGTGTGTGTGATGGCGGCGTCCATTAAGATGTGATTAAGATATTTGACACTAAAGCCATCCTTCTTGTTCATCTCCAAAACAAGAAGACAAACCACAAACATCCAACTCCTGCTTCTCCCTGCAGCTTTGTCATTTTAGATTACATCTCCAATCACTCAAGTACACACACACATACACACACACACACACACACACACACACACACACTTTACGCTGAAGTTTGTTCAATGATTTCCAGCCTGTGGTCACATGTCATGCTTGTGCTGTGAGGTGAAGATGACGTCACTAACAAATATTCTCAATATACTCCAAACTTTCCCACAAAAGGTCGCACACTTAAAAGAAATGAAAGCAAACAGGGGCAAATTTGATATTTTGTCATTTTCCAAACCAATAGAAAATATATTTCTAAACTTTAGTGTTATTTCTGTCATAAACATGGTAAAGATATCATACATTATTTGATTGTGTTGTTCAATAATTAAACCTCAACATCAACATCGGAAAGTGAAACAAACAAAAAAACAAACAAACAAAAAGTGTTATGCCCTTTTTGTAAAAAAAACACCTGTTTTTCTAAGGCCATTCACCCATCTTCTTCCACTTATCGCAAGTCGGTATCCAGTATCATGTCCAGTCTGTTATCATTCCCAGTATCCTGTCCAGTGTCATCTCCAGTATCATGCCTGGTGTCATCTCCAGTATCATGTCACCTGTCATGTTCAGTATCATGTCCACTGTTATGTCATAGGTCATGTTCAGTATCATGCCCTGTATCATCTTCAGTATCATCTCCAATATCATATTCAGTTTCATCTCCAATATCAAGCCCAGTATCTTCCCCAGTATCATGTCCAGTGTCATCTTCAACATCATGCCCAGTATCCTATCTAGTATCATGTCCAGTGTCATCTCCAGTATCATGTCCACTATCCTGTCCAGTATCAACCCCAGTATCGTGTCCAGTATCATCTCCAGTATCATGTCACCTATCATGTTCAGTATTATGTCCTAGGTCATGTTCAGTATCATGCCCAGTGTCATCTCCAGTATCATGCCCAGTATCATCTTCAGTATCATCTCCAGTATCATGTTCAGTGTCATCTCCAGTATCCAGCCCCGTATCATCCCCAGTATCATGTCCAGTGTCATCTTCAACATCATGCCCAGTATCCTATCTAGTATTATGTCCAGTATCATGTCCAGTGTCATCTCTAGTATCATGTCCAGTATCATCTCCATTATCATGATCAGTATCATGTCCAGTGTCATCTCCAGTATCATGTCCAGTGTCATCTTCAACATCATGCCCAGTATCATGTCCAGTGTCATCTTCAGCATCATGTCCAGTGTCAACTCCAGTATCATGTCCACTATCATTTACAGTATCATATCCACTATCATGTTCAGTATCATATCCACTATCATGTTCAGTATCATTCCCACTATCATGTCCAGTATCATCTCCAGTATCCAGCCCAGTATCATCCCCAGTATCATGTCCAGTGTCATCTTCAACATCATGCCCAGTATCCTATCTAGTATTATGTCCAGTATCATGTCCAGTGTCAACTCCAGTATCATGTCCAGTATCATGTTCAGTATCATGTCCATTGTCATCTCCAGTATCATGTGCAGTGTCATCATCAACATCATGCCCAATATCCTATCTAGTATTATGTCCAGTATCATGTCCAGTGTCATCTCTAGTATCATGTCCAGTATCATCTCCATTATCATGTTCAGTATCATGTCCAGTGTCATCTCCAGTATCATGTCCAGTGTCATCTTCAACATCATGCCCAGTATCATGTCCAGTGTCAACTCCAGTATCATGTCCACTATCATTTACAGTATCATATCCACTATCATGTTCAGTATCATATCCACTATCATGTTCAGTATCATTCCCACTATCATGTCCAGTATCATCTCCAGTATCCAGCCCAGTATCCAGCCCAGTATCATCCCCAGTATCATGTCCAGTGTCATATTCAACATCATGCCCAGTATCCTATCTAGTATTATGTCCAGTATCATGTCCAGTGTCAACTCCAGTATCATGTCTAGTATCATGTTCAGTATCATGTCCATTGTCATCTCCAGTATCATGTGCAGTGTCATCATCAACATCATGCCCAATATCCTATCTAGTATTATGTCCAGTATCATGTCCAGTGTCATCTCCAGTATCATGTCCAGTATCATCTCCATTATCATGTTCAGTATCATGTCCAGTGTCATCTTCAACATCATGCCCAGTATCATGTCCAGTGTCATCTCAAGCATCATGTCCAGTGTCAACTCCAGTATCATGTCCACTATCATGTACAGTATCATATCCACTATCATGTTCAGTATCATTCCCACTATCATGTCCAGTATCATCTCCAGTGTCCAGCCCAGTATCATCCCCAGTATCATGTCCAGTGTCATCTTCAACATCATGCCCAGTATCCTATCTAGAATTATGTCCAGTATCATGTCCAGTGTCAACTCCAGTATCATGTCCAGTATCATGTTCAGTATCATGTCCATTTTCATCTCCAGTATCATGTCCAGTGTCATCTTCAACATCATGCCCAGTATCCTATCTAGTATTATGTCCAGTATCATGTCCAGTGTCATCTCTAGTATCATGTCCAGCATCATCTCCATTATCGTGTTCAGTATCATGTCCAGTGTCATCTCCAGTATCACGTCCAGTGTCATCTTCAACATCATGCCCAGTATCATGTCCAGTGTCATCTTCAGTATCATGTCCAGTGTCAACTCCAGTATCATGTCCACTATCATGTACAGTATCATATCCACTATCATGTCCACTATCATGTTCAGTATCATTCCCACTATCATGTCCAGTATCATCTCCAGTGTCCAGCCCAGTGTCATCCCCAGTATCATGTCCAGTGTCATCTTCAACATCATGCCCAGTATCCTATCTAGTATTATATCAAGTATCATGTCCAGTGTCAACTCCAGTATCATGTCCAGTGTCAACTCCAGTATCATGTCCAGTGTCATCTTCAGTATCATGTCCAGTGTCAACTCCAGTATCATGTCCACTATCATATCCAGTATCATGTCCACTATCATGTTCAGTATCATTCCCACTATCATGTCCAGTATCGTCTCCAGTATCATGTCCACTATCATGTACACTGCCCAGTATCCTGTCCAGTATCATGCACAGTATCATGTACGGTTTCATGCCCAGTGTCATCTCCAGTATCATACTCAGTGTCATGTCCAGTATCATGTCCAGGATCATCTTCAACATCTTGCCCGGTATCATGTCCAGTGTTATCTGCAACAGCATGCCCAGTATACTGTCCAGTATCATCTCCAGTATCATGCTCAGTGTCATGTCCAGTATCTTGTCCAGTGTGACCTTCAACATCATGCCCAGTATCATGTCCAGTATCATGTCCAGTGCCATCTTCAGCACCATGCCCAGTATCCTGTCCAGTATCATGTCGAGTGTCATCTTCAGTATCATTCCCCACTATCATGTCCAGTATTATGGGGTCACGGGGGCAGCAGCCTAAGCAGAGAATCCCACACGTCCC
>NC_084612.1:83892456-83922456 GCF_033978795.1 Nerophis ophidion | reverse complement strand
TCCAAATGATGGCGCCATTTCAGTCCTTTATTTGGGTTACATAAAAAGCACAGAACACAAAACATTACGGCCGTCAGCGAAAAAAAAAAAAAGCCACACTGTTTTATAAGCCGCAGGGCTCAAAGCGTAGACACAAAGCAGCGTCTTATAGTCCGGAATTGATGGTTGTTTTCACTTGTTCCTTGTCAAAGATGTGTTTTAAATGTTTTTGTTTTTTTTTCTTTCCAGTTCTGTGGGTTTGGCCAAAGCTGCTCTGGAGGCCATCAATGGATTCAACCTGTTTGGGAACCAGGTATGCATGACTCCCTCTCAAAAATCTGTGAAAATGTCTACAAAGCCACACCACTTAATGGACTGTCGGCGCATCACAAGTTCAGTAGTCAGACGACAGTAGTCAGACGTACTGCGCTTCAACATGGTGTGTGTATAAGGACCTCAAAATGCCACCTGTTAGGAGACATTATATAGTGTTTTTTTTATGAAATATTATTCAAAACCAACTTTTCTCACCTGTTGCTACCTGCTGATGTGTAATTGGGATCTGCATAAGTCTCGAAAATTTACGCGCATCCGCCACTGTAGTTAATAATCTCCTTCTTTTTCTTAACCCACTTCTTGGAGGGTATTCATACTGCGCTGTTGCCATTTCTAATATAAAGTAGCGTACATTTCTAACGTATATCTGTCAGTAGTATCATTATTTTATAAACTTCCCGGTTTTTTTGAAAGTCCCAAATTTCCAGGAAAGTCTAATTCAAATGAATGGAAAAGTTTCTCAAATTGGATCGCATTTTTTAAACCCGAGTCCGACCTTTCAACAATCCACACTCACTAACTTCCCATATATCGAACGCAAAACATGTTTTCCATTTCAAAATTCCCGTTTTTTCCGGATTTTTCAGCGATTTTCTCCCAATTGACAATAAATGAGAATTATACAATCGACTCCATATCCCATATTTCTCTTCTGATTTGAACAGTTCCACCATCCACACACTCATCTCACCTTGGACAACCAAACTACCGTTTTACAGGTAAAAAAAAGAAAAACTAATCAAAATTACCCAGAATTCCCTGTTTTCCTAAGCCCGATTTTCTTCTCTTCCTGGAAAGTTTTCACAGTCCCCAGTTTTTCAACCGTTTTTGACCATTCCACCTTCAAATCTTTTTCTTAATTGGGACAACAAAACTACAGTTTTTCTTTTTGTACAAATTCCCGGTTTTCCCGAAAATTCCAGGAATTCCGAAATACCCAATCAAATTCAAACTGTTACATCAACATATTTCAACCGATTCAAACAATTCCAATTGTGCTATCATCAATATTTTCGAAACTTACCATTTTTTCCCCGAAATTTCCAGGAATGTCTAATTCAAGTGAATGAGAAAATTTCTCAAATTGTTCACATTTTTTAAACCCGAGTCCGATCTTTCAACCATCCACACACACTAACTTCCCATATATCAAACGCAAAAAATGTTTTCCTTTTCTCAGAATTCCCAGTTTTCCCGAAATTTACGGTGATTTTCTCCCCATCGACAATAAATGAGAATTTTACAATCAACTCCATATCCCACATTTCTCTTCTGATTTGAACAGTTCCACCATCCACACACTCATCTCATTTTAGACTATCAAACTACCATTTTCCAGGTAAAAAACTATCCAGGATTTCCCAGACTTACCAGATTTCCCAAGCCCTATTTTCACCTCTTCGTGGAAAGTTTTCACAGTCTCCATTTTTCAACTGTTTTTGACCATTCCATCTTCAAATTGTTTTCTTAATTGGGACAACAAAACTATAGTTTTTCATCTCATTTTACACTATCAAACTACCATTTTCCAGGTAAAAAACTATCCAGGATTTCCCAGACTTCCCAGTTTTCCCAAGCCCTATTTTCACCTTTTCCTGGAAAGTTTTCACAGTCCCCAATTTTTCAACTGTTTTTGACCATTCCATCTTCAACTTGTTTTCTTAATTGGGACAACAAAACTATAGTTTTTCATCTCATTTTAGACAACCAAACTACCATTTTCCGGGTAAAAAAAACTAATCAGCATTACCCAGAATTCCCTGATTTCCCAAGCCCGATTTTCACCTTTTCCTGGAAAGTTTTCACAGTCCCCAATTTTTCAACTGTTTTTGACCATTCCACCTTCAAATCTTTTTCTTAATTGTAACAACAAAACTACAATTTTTCTTTTCGTACAAATTCCCGGTTTTCCCGAAATTCCAGGAATTCCAAAATACCCAATTAACTAAAAAACTTAATCAGCATATTTTAACCGATTCAAAAAATCCCAACACCAACCCATTAATTTCATCAAGGACAAATGTGTTAGTATCAATATGCTCGAAACTTCCCAGTTTTTCGAACTTTACAGGAAAGACTAATTCAGGTGAATGGGAAAATTTCTCAAAATGTTTTGCATATTTTCAACCTGAGTCCGACCTTTTAACCAACCACACACACAACTCTGTACATATATATCGAACGCAAAATATATTTCCCTTTCTCAAAATTTCCGGATTTCCCGGAATTTCCTGCGATTTTCTTCTTATTGAAAATAAATGAGCATTTTACAATCGACTGCATATCCCAAATTTCTCATCCGATTTGAACAGTTCCACCATCCACACACTCATCTCACCTTGGACAACCAAACTACCATTTTCCAGGTAAAAAAAAAAAACTAATCAAAATTACCCAGAATTCCCTGTTTTCCTAAGCCCGATTTTCTTCTCTTCCTGGAAAGTTTTCACAGTCCCCAGTTTTTCAACCGTTTTTGACCATTCCACCTTCAAATCTTTTTCTTAATTGGGACAAGAAAACTACCGCTTTTCTTTTTGTACAAATTCCCGGTTTTCCCGAAATTCCAGGAATTCCGAAATACCCAATTAAATTCAAACTGTTACAGCATCAACATATTTCAACCGATTCAAACAATTCCAATTGTGCTATGATCAATATTTTCGAAACTTACCATTTTTTTCCCGAAATTTCGAGGAATGTCTAATTCAAGTGAATGAGAACATTTCTCAAAATGTTTTGCATTTTTTAAACCCGAGTCCGATCTTTCAACCATCCACACACACTAACTTCCCATATATCAAACGCAAAAAATGTTTTCCTTTTCTCAAAATTCCCAGTTTTCCCGGAATTTACGGTGATTTTCTCCCCATCGACAATAAATGAGAATTTTACAATCGACTCCATATCCCAAATTTCTCTTCTGATTTGAACCGTTCCACCATCCACACACTCATCTCATTTTAGACTATCAAACTACCATTTTCCAGGTAAAAAACTATCCAGGATTTCCCAGACTTCCCAGTTTTCCCAAGCCCTATTTTCACCTCTTTGTGGAAAGTTTTCACAGTCTCCATTTTTCAACCGTTTTTGACCATTCCATCTTCAAATTGTTTTCTTAATTGGGACAACAAAACTATAGTTTTTCATCTCATTTTACACTATCAAACTACCATTTTCCAGGTAAAAAACTATCCAGGATTTCCCAGACTTCCCAGTTTTCCCAAGCCCTATTTTCACCTTTTCCTGGAAAGTTTTCACAGTCCCCAATTTTTCAACTGTTTTTGACCATTCCATCTTCAAATTGTTTTCTTAATTGGGACAACAAAACTATAGTTTTTCATCTCATTTTAGACAACCAAACTACCATTTTCCAGGTAAAAAAAACTAATCAGCATTACCCAGAATTCCCTGATTTCCCAAGCCCGATTTTCACCTTTTCCTGGAAAGTTTTCACAGTCCCCAATTTTTCAACTGTTTTTGACCATTCCACCTTCAAATCTTTTTCTTAATTGTAACAACAAAACTACAATTTTTCTTTTCGTACAAATTCCCGGTTTTCCCGAAATTCCAGGAATTCCAAAATACCCAATTAAATAAAAAACTTAATCAGCATATTTTAACCGATTCAAAAAATCCCAACACCAACCCATTAATTTCATCAAGGACAAATGTGTTAGTATCAATATGCTCGAAACTTCACAGTTTTTCGAACTTTACAGGAAAGACTAATTCAGGTGAATGGGAAAATTTCTCAAAATGTTTTGCATATTTTCAACCTGAGTCCGACCTTTTAACCAACCACACACACAACTCTGTACATATATATCGAACGCAAAATATATTTCCCTTTCTCAAAATTTCCGGATTTCCCGGAATTTCCTGCGATTTTCTTCTTATTGAAAATAAATGAGCATTTTACAATCGACTGCATATCCCACATTTCTCTTCTGATTTGAACAGTTCCACCATCCACACACTCATCTCACCTTGGACAACCAAACTACCATTTTCCAGGTAAAAAACTATCCAGGATTTCCCAGAATTCCCAGTTTTCCCAAGCCCTATTTTCACCTCTTCGTGGAAAGTTTTCACAGTCTCCATTTTTCAACTGTTTTTGACCATTCCATCTTCAAATTGTTTTCTTAATTGGGACAACAAAACTATAGTTTTTCATCTCATTTTACACTATCAAACTACCATTTTCCAGGTAAAGAACTATCCAGGATTTCCCAGACTTCCCAGTTTTCCCAAGCCCTATTTTCACCTCTTCGTGGAAAGTTTTCACAGTCTCCATTTTTCAACCGTTTTTGACCATTCCATCTTCAAATTGTTTTCTTAATTGGGACAACAAAACTATAGTTTTTCATCCCATCTTACACTATCAAACTACCATTTTCCAGGTAAAAAACTATCCAGGATTTCCCAGACTTCCCAGTTTTCCCAAGCCCTATTTTCACCTTTTCCTGGAAAGTTTTCACAGTCCCCAATTTTTCAACTGTTTTTGACCATTCCATCTTCAAATTGTTTTCTTAATTGGGACAACAAAACTATAGTTTTTCATCTCATTTTAGACAACCAAACTACCATTTTCCAGGTAAAAAAAACTAATCAGCATTACCCAGAATTCCCTGATTTCCCAAGCCTGATTTTCAACTTTTCCTGGAAAGTTTTCACAGTCCCCAATTTTTAAACTGTTTTTGACCATTCCACCTTCAAATATTTTTCTTAATTGGAACAACAAAACTACCGTTTTTCTTTTTGTACAAATTCCCGATTTTCCCGAAATTCCAGGAATTCGTAAATACCCAATTAAATTCAAAACTTCATCAGCATATTTCAACCGATTCAAAAAATTCCAACACCAACCCATTCATTTCATCAAGGACAAATGTGTTAGTATCAATACTCTCGAAACTTCCCAGTTTTTCGAAAAGTCTAATTTAAGTGAATGGGAAAATTTCTCAAAATAATTAGCATGTTTTAAACCCGTGTCCGACCTTTCAACCATCCACACACACAACTCTTTACACATATATCGAACGCAAAACATAAGTTTTCTCTTTCCCGGAATTCCCTATTTTCCCAAGACCTATTTTCACCTCTTCCTGTAAAGTTTTCTCTGTCCACATTTTTCGAACAATTTTAATCGGGACCACAAAACCACCGTTTTTCTTTTCTTTACAAATTTTTGTTTTTTCCCGAAATTCCAGGAATTCCAAAATATCTTTTTCTGCATCAACATATTTCTACCGATTCCAAAAATTCCAACACCAAGCCATTCATTTCATCAATGAAAACTGTGCAAGTATCAACATTTTTGAAACTTCCCGGTTTTTCTCCTATCAGAGTTGCCACTGACTGTTTGTTTGTGTTTTAGTTTCTCCTCTGTGTGTTGAGTATTTCCTGTCCTTAGTTCCTGTCTAGTGCTCTTATTTTGGTTCAGCTTCCTGTTTGTCCTGTTTTCACTCAGCTGCGGCTGATTGGCATCTGGTCACACCTGATGTCAATCAGCCAGCTCCTATTTTACCTGCTTGGTTCCTCCAGTCAGTGCTGGATCGTTGTGTTGTCGTTGCCTGTCACTTTTGTGTCTTTGCTACCTGTCCTGTCTGGCATCCTTTCAGCTACTACCTGTCGTGCTACATCTTGTCCTGGTCGTGGTAGCGGTAAGCTGTTTTTGTTAGCCATTAGCTATTTCCAGTTTTTCTGTTTGTTATCCTCTAGCTTCCATGCTAAAGTTCCTTTTTGTTTTTCTAGCTCCTAGTGCTAGCTCTCTTAGTTTGTCATTCCGCCCACGTGCGTGCTTCTTGTTTGTTCTTGTGTAGTTTTAATTCAATCAGGTTTTCATATACCACGCCTGCCTCCATCTCTGCATTTTGGGGTTCATCAACAAATACCTCTGACATCTCCACATTTCCAGGAAATTCGAAGTCAGATTTGCAGATTGCTGAAACTCTGATAGCTTCTGTAGCCGAGGATCGGACCGCCAAGTGGCCTGCCTTCGGCTGCCGCCCAGCTCACATAGCACCCGACCTCTATGGGTGGTGAGCCCATTGGAGTCCATGTTTTGTCTTCTTCATAGAGGTCTTCGAGCTGCTCTTTGTCTGACGAGTCCATGGTTCTCGCCCGGAAAAGGGTGGAATGCCATCTCCGGGTTGGGGAGGAGACCCCTGCCCCAAGTGGAGGAGTTCAAGTACCTAGGAGTCTTGTTCACGAGTGGGGGAAGAGTGGATCGTGAGATCGACAGGCGGTGTCTTCAGTAATGCGGACGTTGTACCGATCCGTTGTGGTGAAGAAGGAGCTGAGCCGGAAGGCAAAGCTCTCAATTTACCGGTCGATCTACGTTCCCATCCTCACCTATGGTCATGAGCTTTGGGTCATGGCCGAAAGGACAAGATCACTGGTACAAGCGGCCCAAATGAGTTTGGGTCTCTCCCTTAGAGATAGGGTGAGAAGCTCTACCATCCGGGAGGAACTCAAAGTAAAGCCGCTGCTCCTTCACATCGAGAGGAGCCAGATGAGGTGGTTCGGGCATCTGGTCAGGATGCCACCCGAACGCCTCCCTAGAGCACGTCCAACCGGTAGGAGGCCACGGGGAAGACCCAGGACACGTTGGGAAGACTATGTCTCCCGGCTGGCCTGGGAACGCCTCGGGATCCCCCAGGAAGAGCTGGACAAAGTGGCTGGGGAGAGGGAAGTCTGGGCTTCCCTGCTTAGGCTGTAGAAGATGGATGGATGGATGAAACTCTGATAAACTGACAGGGAACCCTGTGGTTTATTTTGTGTTACGATTTAGTCCCGTGTTTGATCGGCAGCCCGGAAGCATCGATGTTTGGTCGCGGCCGCGACGAACGAAGTCGTTAACGGAGGCGGACTCTGTGTCCGCCATCAAAGCAGACGGAGAAGAAGCGCCTGCTTCCAGACTTGCGAATCGTCTCCGTCACTCCTGATTTCCCAGCTGACCCTCACAGCTATCGTCTGGCTTTCCCGCCTTTGTGCCCCGTCAATGAATGCGCCGCGTCGGCTTGGATTTTCCCATCATGCCAGGGAGCCTCACGGCAGATAAAATTGATCTGGGTCAAAGCGCATCGCCGTTACGTCCACACAGCTTTAACGACTTCTGAAGTCACTTGGATTTTACTTTGTTTATACTACTACTACTCAGGATCAGAATCAGAATCCGTTCCAACATGTACAAGACACATCAGAACTGAAATTACATTTTCGGCACAGTCCCGCTAAGAGCGGACACACGAGACCGCCGACGGATCAGCCGGTTACAGCGCTCCTTAAAAAGATAAGAAAAGGGTGACATTAGGAAAGGGGAGTAAAAGAAATATCAGTCCAAGGCTAGACCCTCAGCAGAGGTCTAGTCTGAGTCCAAGGAAAAAACCTCACATAGCATTGCACACATTAAACATACATATATCACACCAACTTGCAACAGAGGGAGGGGTGGGTTCGATCTGTAACGCCGCTCGGCCATTTCACAACCCCAGAGGAAATAAGCGTTGGTGAGGGTGTTGATTTAAGGGTCGGTGTCATGTGCGTATATGCCCAATTAACTCGGGAGAGGTGAAGTGTTTTTGTATGGCTGAGGCCGATAAAGTTCGGCTACAGATGTTGTTGAAAAAAAAGGGAGGTCAAAAGCGTCTATCTTTGAGGAGTCTTCGGGAGATTTTCTTCAGAACAGCCTGCTCCATGCCAAGGCCATTCAGGGAGTCCAAATCGTAGATAAAAAGTTGTTTTCCTTCGAGAAGACAAACTATTGACTTGTCTTCTCTGCTTGTCCAATGCTGGACCTCTTTTAGTTCCAATTAATTATTCCTTCTCTGCAAACTTTCCCAAGATGAGATCCATTTTGCGATTCAACTCAGAAATCGCACAAGTCTGTGTTCCCACAGCCCGACCCGATCCTTCCATTGCGTTGAACAGGACGTCGGGCCCCTTGAGTGGCTGCCATCGTCTTCCGAATTTGTCGATACACCCGAGCAATGCCCCGTGATCACGGCTCCAAATAGGTAGATGTCTTCCACGTCCTCGATGGAAAGAGCTGAGAGGCACATGATCCTCCATGAGTTCAAAGGAGTCCCGCCAATCAGCCAAACAGACGCAATAACTCAGAGAAAACGCTGACGTTTTGGTGGATTTACACAACTGGAACAATACAAAAAGAATGCCATTGTAAGTTAATATTGCTAACACAGAAACTCGTGTTAGCATATTAGCTAATGCTAATGACACTAGCTTCATTACAAATATGCATGAAAACACTCCTACCGACATCACACGTGAGACGGTTTAGTAAGTAAGAATCGTTTTAGTTATATTGTAAATCTTACAAACGTGGCAAACACTCCTACAAACATCACATATTTGACATTTTAGTACGTAAGAATTGTTTTAGTTATATTGTAAAACTTACAAACGTGGCTTGGATTGAGGAAGGAAGAATCCGCGTGAGTAAAAACACTATGGACGGCTAGAAGATGAAACGGCCACTTGTACTTCATGTTAAAAGAACAAAATATTGTATAATGCATTTGTTCCTTGTACTTAAATGTAGAATATTTGAATAATATATGTATATTATTCACATGTGACTAATGCTGTTTAATAGACTGTATTTAAATTATTCACATGTGAATAATCCTGTATAAAAGACTGTATTTATATTATTCACATGTGAATAATGCTGTATAATAGACTGTATTTATATTATTCACATGTGAATAATGCTGTATAAGAGACTGTATTTATATTATTCACATGTGAATAATGCTGTATAAGAGACTGTATTTATATTATTCACATGTGAATAATCTTGTATAATAGACTGTATTTATATTATTCACATGTGAATAATCTTGTATAATAGACTGTATTTATATCATTCACATGTGAATAATGCTGTATAATAGACTGTAGTTATATTATTCACATGTGAATAATGCTGTATAAGAGACTGTATTTATATTATTCACATGTGACTAATGCTGTATAATAGACTGTATTTATATTATTCACATGTGAATAATGCTGTATAATAGACTGTATTTATATTATTCACATGTGAATAATGCTGTATAATAAACTGTTTTTATATCATTCACATGTGAATAATGCTGTATAATAGACTGTAGTTATATTATTCACATGTGAATAATGCTGTACAATAGACAGTTTTTATATTATTCACATGTGGATAATGCTGCATAATGGACGGTATCCATATTATTCACATGAGAATAATGCTGTATACTAGGCTGTTTTTATATTATTCACATGTGAATAATGCTGTATAATAGACTGTATTTATATCATTCACATGTGAATAATGCTGTATAAGAGACTGTATTTATATTATTCACATGTGACTAATGCTGTATAATAGACTGTATTTATATTATTCACATGTGAATAATGCTGTATAATAAACTGTTTTTATATCATTCACATGTGAATAATGCTGTATAATAGACTGTAGTTATATTATTCACATGTGAATAATGCTGTACAATAGACAGTTTTTATATTATTCACATGTGGATAATGCTGCATAATGGACGGTATCCATATTATTCACATGAGAATAATGCTGTATACTAGGCTGTTTTTATATTATTCACATGTGAATAATGCTGTATAATAGACTGTATTTATATCATTCACATGTGAATAATGCTGTATAATAGACTGTATTTATATTATTCACATGTGAATAATGCTGTATAATAGACTGTATTTATATTATTCACATGTGAATAATGCTGTATAATAAACTGTTTTTATATCATTCACATGTGAATAATGCTGTATAATAGACTGTAGTTATATTATTCACATGTGAATAATGCTGTACAATAGACAGTTTTTATATTATTCACATGTGGATAATGCTGCATAATGGACGGTATCCATATTATTCACATGAGAATAATGCTGTATACTAGGCTGTTTTTATATTATTCACATGTGAATAATGCTGTATAATAGACTGTATTTATATCATTCACATGTGAATAATGCTGTATAATAGACTGTATTTATATTATTCACATGTGAATAATGCTGTATAATAGACTGTATTTATATCATTCACATGTGAATAATGCTGTATAATAGACTGTATTTACATTATTCACATGTGAATAATGCTGTATAATAGACTGTATTTATATTATTCACATGTGAATAATGCTGTATAATAAACTGTTTTTTATATTATTCACATTTGAATAATGCTGTATAAAAGACTGTATTTATATTATTCACATGTGAATAATGCTGTATAATAAACTGTTTTTTATATTATTCACATGTGAATAATGCTGTATAATAGACTGTATTTATATTATTCACATGTGAATAATGCTGTACAATAGACTGTTTTTATATTATTCACATGTGGATAATGCTGCATAATGGACGGTATCCATATTATTCACATGAGAATAATGCTGTATACTAGGCTGTTTTTATATTATTCACATGTGAATAATGCTGTATAATAGACTGTATTTATATCATTCACATGTGAATAATGCTGTATAATAGACTGTATTTATATTATTCACATGTGAATAATGCTGTATAATAGACTGTATTTATATCATTCACATGTGAATAATGCTGTATAATAGACTGTATTTACATTATTCACATGTGAATAATGCTGTATAATAGACTGTATTTATATTATTCACATGTGAATAATGCTGTATAATAAACTGTTTTTTATATTATTCACATTTGAATAATGCTGTATAAAAGACTGTATTTATATTATTCACATGTGAATAATGCTGTATAATAAACTGTTTTTTATATTATTCACATGTGAATAATGCTGTATAATAGACTGTATTTATATTATTCACATGTGAATAATGCTTTATAATAAACTGTTTTTATATCATTCACATGTGAATAATGCTGTATAATAAACTGTTTTTTATATTATTCACATTTGAATAATGCTGTATAATAGACTGTATTTATATTATTCACATGTGAATAATGCTGTATAATAGACTGTATTTATATTATTCACATGTGAATAATGCTGTATAATAAACTGTTTTTTATATTATTCACATTTGAATAATGCTGTATAATAGACTGTATTTATATTATTCACATGTGAATAATGCTGTATAATAAACTGTTTTTTATATTATTCACATGTGAATAATGCTGTATAATAGACTGTATTTATATTATTCACATGTGAATAATGCTGTATAATAGACTGTATTTATATTATTCACATGTGAATAATGCTGTATAATAAACTGTTTTTTATATTATTCACATTTGAATAATGCTGTATAATAGACTGTATTTATATTATTCACATGTGAATAATGCTGTATAATAAACTGTTTTTTATATTATTCACATGTGAATAATGCTGTATAATAGACTGTATTTATATTATTCACATGTGAATAATGCTGTACAATAGACAGTTTTTATATTATTCACATGTGGATAATGCTGCATAATGGACGGTATCCATATTATTCACATGAGAATAATGCTGTATACTAGGCTGTTTTTATATTATTCACATGTGAATAATGCTGTATAATAGACTGTATTTATATCATTCACATGTGAATAATGCTGTATAATAGACTGTATTTATATTATTCACATGTGAATAATGCTGTATACTAGGCTGTTTTTATATTATTCACATGTGACTAATGCTGTACAATAGACAGTTTTTATATTATTCACATGTGAATAATGCTGTATAATAAACTGTTTTTTATATTATTCACATGTGAATAATGCTGTATAATAGACTGTATTTATATTATTCACATGTGAATAATGCTGTACAATAGACAGTTTTTATATTATTCACATGTGGATAATGCTGCATAATGGACGGTATCCATATTATTCACATGAGAATAATGCTGTATACTAGGCTGTTTTTATATTATTCACATGTGAATAATGCTGTATAATAGACTGTATTTATATCATTCACATGTGAATAATGCTGTATAATAGACTGTATTTATATTATTCACATGTGAATAATGCTGTATAATAGACTGTATTTATATTATTCACATGTGAATAATGCTGTATAATAGACTGTATTTATATTATTCACATGTGAATAATGCTGTATAATAGACTGTAGTTATAGTATTCACATGTGAATAATGCTGTATAATAGACTGTATTTATGTTGTATTGTATTTATTGTCTATTGTGAGCAAACAGTGGTGCGGAATTTCCCCCAGGGATCAATAAAGTACTTTCTATTCTATTTTTATCTTTACTATTCTATTCTACAAGGTCCAAAACAGTAACGCACCTTTTCAGTGTATTTACTTGTTTTTTTTTTTGGAAAAATGTTGCATTGCGGCCGCCGGCGAAGAAAAATAATAACGTTTTATAGGCCGCAAAAGTCAAAGCGTTGGTACAAAGTTCTAGCTGGGAATTTACGGTGATTTGAAGACCAAACATTGAACTTTTTTTTTTTTTTTTTACGGACTAACGCTGACCCCACAATCCGAGGCACTTTGCATAGTGCGAGGGGAAAGCTGCTGATTTGACTAAAAGCCCCCGCTCGGATGTGTTTTGGAGTCGGTGGGAGTGGGTAAAAGGGCAATAATCATCCATAATGGATGGAAGTTACGGCAGAAAGTGCTTAGCAGGTGCGGGGAGAGAAACTAGCCGAGTTACGTGGGAGAGCAACAGCGGCCAGTGGAAACATCGACAGCGGCGAGGCGTTTAAGTGACGCCGCCAGTGTCCGACATTTGCTGTTATGCAGGCGAAGTGAGGACTCTTGACTCCCACACTCTACTTCAATGTGTGTGTGTGTGTGTGTGTGTGTGTGTGTGTGTGTGTGTGTGTGTGTGTGTGTGTGTGTGTGTGTGTGTGTGTGTGTGCGTGTGTGTGTGTGTGTGTTTTTAATGCACTTTTTAATGTCAAATGCCTTGTTCAGAGCTGTGGGCATGTTGTGTAGGCGGAGCTTTAAACACTCACATTGTGTGTGTGTGTGTGTGTGTGTGTGTGTGTGTGTGTGTGTGTGTGTGTGTGTGTGTGTGTGTGTGTGTGTGTGTGTGTGTGTGTGTGTGTGTGTGCGTGTGCGCGTGCAGGGCTGCTCGTGGTCGGTGATCTTCGTGGACCTGGACGCCCACAACAGGAACCGACAAACCCTTTGCTCCCTGCTGCCCCGAGAGTCTCGCTCCCACGTGAGTCCGGCCGCCCACTCTTGTGAGGCCGATTGTCCGATTACACCTCGATAAAAGTGTCAATGAATGTGTGTTTGGGGCCGTCTCCCCACATTGTCGCTTTTAAAGCGTGTGAAGTGTTTTAAGAGCACTGAAGGTCGGGCCGGGCGATAAAACAATCAATATCAATAGACACGTAATCGATATAAATATATATATAATATACAGGACTGTCTCAGACAATTAGAATATTGTGATTAAGTCCTTTATTTTCTGTAATGCAACTAAAAACATGGAAATGTCATACATTCTGGATTCATTACACATCATGTTTTGCACTCCACCTCTTCATCTTTTTCGTATTTTAGGTTAAATAATCCCACACAGCTGACATTTTTACCGTAACTTTTAATTAATTCACATGGCCGTCTTAGAACACAGACATGTGAATGTGTTGAAGGTGTGCTGGAAAATGCGGAACGGAGCGTAGCGAGCAGCAGAAAGTGGAATGTATTATTTTGGTGCGTTTGAAATCACGGACATATATATATATATATATATATATATATATATATATATATATATATATATATATATATATATATATATATATATATATATATATATATATATATATATATATATATATATATATATATATATATATATATATATATATATATTCAGGACTGTCTCAGAAAATTTGAATATTGTGATTAAAGTCCTTTATTTTCTGTAATGCAACTAAAAACATGAAAATGTCATACATTCTGGATTCATTACACATCAACTGAAATATTGCAAGCCTTTTATCATTTTAATATTGCTGATTATGGCATACAGCTTAAGAAAAGTCAAAAATCCTATCTCAAAAAATTAGAATATTTCCTCAGACCAAGTAAAAAAAAAAAGATTTATAACAGCAAAGCAAAATAAAACATTTTGAAAATGTCAATTAATGCACTCAGTACTTGGTTGGGAATCCTTTTGCACGGATTACTGCATCAATGCGGCGTGGCATGGAGGCAATCGACCTGTGGCATTGCTGAGGTGTTATGGATGCCCAGGATGCTTCAATAGCGGCCTTTATCTCATTTGCATTATTGGGTCTGGTGTCTTTCAGCTTCTTCTTCACAATACCCCACAAAGTCTCTATGAGGTTCAGGTCAGGGGAGTTGGCAGGCCAATGGAGGACAGTAATGCCATGGTCAGTACACCAGTTACTGCTGGTTTTGGCACTGTGGACAGGTGCCAGATCATGCTGGGAAATGAAATCATCATCTCCATAGAGCTCCTGATGATTGAGGGAACCCCTCATGAAACAGTTCTGTAGAGACAAAATAGTCTTGTGATTTTTCCCACACCCACATTTATATATATATATATATATATATATATATATATATATATATATATATATATATATATATATATATATATATATATATATGTATGTCCGTGTTTTCCAACGCACCAAAATAATACATTCCACTTTCTGCTGCTCCCTACGCTCCGTTCCACATTTTCCAGCACACCTTCAACACATTCACATGTCTGTGTTCTAAGACGGCCATGTGAATTAAAAGTTACGGTAAAAATGTCAGCTGTGTGGGATTATTTAACCTACAATACGAAAAAGATGAAGAGGCGGAGTGCAAAACATGATATGTAATGAATCCAGAATGTATGACATGTTCATGTTTGTAGTTGCATTACAGAAAATAAAGGACTTTATCACAATATTCTAATTTTCTGAGACAGTCCTGTGTGTGTGTGTGTGTGTTTGTGTGTGTGTGTATATGTATATATATATATATATATATGTATATATATATATATATATATATATATATATATATATATATATATATGTGTACATATGTACATATATATATACATATATATATATATATATATATATATATATATATATATATGTACATATGTACATATGGCCATATGTACATATATATATATGTATATATATATATATATATATAAATAGTGGCCTAGTGGTTAGAGTGTCCACCCTCCTGAGATGGGTAGGTTGTGGGATTGAACTCAGGACTACTCGGACCTTCGTATTGTGAGGCAAATGCACTCACCCTTGTACCGCCGTGGTGCCCGATGTATATGTGTGTGTGCATATGTATATATATATATATACATATAAATACTTATTTTCCACCATAATTTACTAATAAATTCTTTAAAATTCCTACAATGGGAATTCCTGGATTTTTTTTCCACATTCCGTCTCTCACAGTTGAAGTGTACCTATGATGAAAATTACAGACCTCTGTCATCATTTTAAGTGGGATGTGTTGTTCTGTCCCTATTTTGCATAATAGGAGCCCTTTAAAAGTGTCAAAACAGTCCTATACTTACCTATTCCCATTTTTGTTCAAACAAATTTACATTATTGCAATCAGTTCATCAAACATTGTCCTTTACAATTATTAAAAGCTTTTGGCGGTTTAGCTCGGTTGGTAGAGTGGCCGTGCCAGCAACTTGAGGGTTGCAGGTTCGATCCCCGCCAACCTAGTCACTGCCGTTGTGTCCATGGGCAAGACACTTTACCCACCTGCTCCCAGTGCCACCCACACTGCTTTAAATGTAACTTAGATATTGGCTTTCACTATGTAAAAGCGCTTTGAGTCACTAGAGAAAAGCGCTATATAAATCACTTCACTTCACTGCTATACTTGCACTTTCATTAGGAAGAAGTCAAACAAAAAAATTTAAACTATTTGCGAACAAAATAAAGACGTTCAACCCCAAAAATAATTTGTGACTAAAAATGAGAGAAATCTTTTTTTTTTGTTCTAAAATATTCTTTTGATTTCAAATATTTCTTTATTTGCAATTTTCTTTGCTAAAAAGCTATTTGCCACCCAAGAGCGACATGAAGAAGGTGTATTCCAGTAACGTAGAGGGAGAGCAGTGTGTGGGTGGCCTGCAGCTGCAAAGCTGCTAAACATTAGTCAATTATATTTATATAGCGCTTTTCTCAAGTGACTCAAAGCGCTTTTACATAGTGACACCCAATATCTAAGTTACATTTAAAGCAGTGTGGGTGGCACCGGGAGCAGGTGGGTAAAGTGTCTTGCCCAAGGACACAACGGCAGTAACTAGGATGGCACAAGCGGGAATCGAACCTGCAACTCTCAAGTTGCTGGCACGGCTGTTAGCACCAAGCGTCTGTCAATTGGCTTCAATCTCCGGTGTTTCCTCCGAGACCAGCGGACCTATTTATTCCCCTTCCTGCCGTCTGGAGTAAGCTGCCATCTTAATCCTCCTCCTGGCCGCCAATCGGACTGCGATAGACGCCTGCCAAGGACTGTAAAAGGTTAATTGCAGGCATCAGACGCACGGCCAGATGTCAGCGGGCGTCCGTAACTCCGCCTTCAGTAGGCGGAGATGGAGGCGGAGGAGGATAATGAGGCCATTGGAGTAGGAGGAGATGAGTGTCAACAAGTAAAACATCAATCCTGACACCAGCACCTCCTCACCTGTGACTGACCATCGCTGTTCAATATTTTAATTTGGGACAAATTCCATGGCCGCTCTTCCACTTGCACGTGAGCACTTGTTGACGTGTTGTAGGAAAGAGAGGCGGTCATCTTGGCTCGACCTGCATCCGTCCATCCATTTTCTACCGCTTGTCCCTTTCGGCATCCAATCGCCCAAATGTTGGGCTCTTTTTTTAAGTTGATTTAAACCACGCAGGCGAGTACTAACCTGTGATTAATTTAACATTCCAAAAATTTGATTAGTCACGATTGATCCAAATTCAAAATTGTGATTAGTCAATATTGATCCAAATTCAAAGTGTGATTAATCACGATTGATCCATTTTCAAAAGAATGATTAGTCATGATTGATCTATTTTTAAAAGTGTGATTAATCAAGATTAATACCAAATCAAAAGTGTTATTAGTCATGATTGATCCAAATTTAAAAGTGTGATTATTCCCGATTTATCCAAATTCAAAAGTGTGATTAGTCATGATTGATCTATTTTTAAAAGTGTGATTAATCGCGATTGATCCATTTTCAAGTGTGATTAGTCATGATTGATCTATTTTCAAAAGTGTGATTAATCAAGATTAATACCAAATCAAAAGTGTGATTAGTCATGATTGATCCAAATTTAAAAGTGCGATCAATCCCGATTTATCCAAATTCAAAAGTGTGATTAGTCATGATTGATCTATTTTTAAAAGTGTGATCAATCGCGATTGATCCATTTTCAAGTGTGATTAGTCATGATTGATCTATTTTCAAAAGTGTGATTAATCAAGATTAATACCAAATAAAAAGTGTGATTAATCATGATTAATCAAAATTCCAATGTGTGATTAGTCATGATTGATCCAAATTCAAAGTGTGATTAGTCACGATTGATCCATTTTCACAAGAGTGATTAGTCATGATTGATCTATTTTTAAAAGTGTGATTAATCAAGATTAATACCAAATCAAAAGTGTGATTAATCATGATTAATCAAAATTCCAATGTGTGATTAGTCATGATTGATCCAAATTCAAAATTGTGATTAATCACGATTGATCCATTTTCAAAAGTGTGATTAGTCATGATTGATCTATTTTTAAAAGTGTGATTAATCAAGATTAATACCAAATCAAAAGTGTTATTAGTCATGATTGATCCAAATTTAAAAGTGTGATTATTCCCGATTCATCCAAATTCAAAAGTGTGATTAGTCATGATTGATCTATTTTTAAAAGTGTGATTAATCCCGATTGATCCATTTTCAAGTGTGATTAGTCATGATTGATCTATTTTCAAAAGTGTGATTAATCAAGATTAATACCAAATCAAAAGTGTGATTAGTCATGATTGATCCAAATTTAAAAGTGCGATCAATCCCGATGTATCCAAATTCAAAAGTGTGATTAGTCATGATTGATCTATTTTTAAAAGTGTGATCAATCGCGATTGATCCATTTTCAAGTGTGATTAGTCATGATTGATCTATTTTCAAAAGTGTGATTAATCAAGATTAATACCAAATAAAAAGTGTGATTAATCATTATTAATCCAAATTCCAATGTGTGATTAGTCATGATTGATCCAAATTCAAAGTGTGATTAGTCACGATTGATCCATTTTCACAAGAGTGATTAGTCATGATTGATCTATTTTTAAAAGTGTGATTAATCAAGATTAATACCAAATCAAAAGTGTGATTAATCATGATTTATCAAAATTCCAATGTGTGATTAGTCATGATTGATCCAAATTCAAAAGTGTGATTAATCACGATTGATCCATTTTCAAAAGTGTGATTAGTCATGATTGATCTATTTTTAAAAGTGTGATTAATCAAGATTAATATCAAATCAAAAGTGTGATTAGTCATGATTGATCCAAATTTAAAAGTGTGATTAATCCCAATTTATCCAAATTCAAAAGTGTGATTAGTTATGATTGATCTATTTTTAACAGTGTGATTTTTCACGAATGATCCAAATTTAAGTGTGATTACTCATAATTGATCCAAATTTAAAAGTGTGCTCAATTACGATTGATCCAAATTCAAAAATGTGATTAATTATAATTAATCCAAATTCAAAAGTGTGATTAGTCATGATTGATCCAAATTTAAAAGTGTGATTAATCACGATTGATCCGGATTCAAAAGTTTAAATAATCTTGATGAATCAAAATTCAAACGTGATTAATCATGATTGATCCTAATTAAAAGTGTGATTAGTAATGATTGATCCAAATTCAAAAGTTTGATTAATCATGATTTAGCTAAATTCAAACGTGTGATTGGTCATGATTGATTCAAATTCAAAAATGTGATTCATCACAATTGATCCAAATTCAAAAGTGTGATTAATCTTGATTGATCCAAATTTTAAAAAGTGATTAATCATGATTCATTTCAATTCAAAAATGTGATTTATAACAATTGTTCGTCATTTAAAAGTGTGATTAATCACAATTAATCCAAATTCAAAAGTGTGATCAGTCACGATTGATCCAAATTCAAGTGTGATTAGTCAAGATTGATCCAAATTCAAAAGTGTGATTAATCATGATTAATCAAATTCCGATGTGTGATTAGTCACGGTTGATCCAAATTGAAAGTATGATTGATCACGATTGATCAATTTTAAAAAGAGTGATTAGTCATGATTGATCTATCTTTGAAAGTGTGATTAATCAAGATTAATACCAAATCAAAAGTGTGATTAGTCATGATTGATCCAAATTTAAAAGTGGGATTGATCCCAATTTATCCAATTTCAAAAGTGTGATTAGTCATGATTGATCTATTTTTAAAAGTGTGATTAATCACGATTGATCCAAATTTAAGTGTGATTAATCATAACTGATCCAAATTTAAAAGTGTGATCAATTACGATTGATCTAAATTAAAAAATGTGATTATTTCTAATTAATCCAAATTCAAAAGTGTGATTAGTCATGATTGATCCAAATTTAAAAGTGTGATTAATCACGATTGATCCGGATTCAAACGTTTAAATAATCTTGATGAATCAAAATTCAAACGTGATTAATCATGATTGATCCTAATTAAAAGTGTGATTAGTAATGATTGATCCAAATTCAAAAGTTCAATTCATCACAATTGATCCAAATTCAAAAGTGTGATTAATCTTGATTGATCCAAATTTTAAAAAGTGATTAATCATGATTCATTTCAATTCAAAAATGTGATTTATAACAATTGATCGACATTTAAAAGTGTGATTAATCACAATTAATCCAAATTCAAAAGTGTGATCAGTCACGATTGATCCAAATTCAAAAGTGTGATTAATCATGATTAATCAAATTCCGATGTGTGATTAGTCACGGTTGATCCAAATTGAAAGTATGATTGATCACGATTGATCAATTTTAAAAAGAGTGATTAGTCATGATTGATCTTTCTTTGAAAGTGTGATTAATCAAGATAAATACCAAATCAAAAGTGTGATTAGTCATGATTGATCCACATTTAAAAGTGGGATTAATCCCAATTTATCCAATTTCAAAAGTGTTATTAGTCATGATTGATCTATTTTTAAAAGTGTGATTAATCACGATTGATCCAAATTTAAGTGTGATTAATCATAACTGATCCAAATTTAAAAGTGTGATCAATTACGATTGATCCAAATTCAAAAATAAGATTAGTCATGATTGATCCAAATTTAAAAGAGTGATTAATCACGATTGATCCGAATTCAAAAGTTTAAACAATCTTAAAGACTCAACATTCAAACGTGATTAATCATGATTGATCCAAATTAAAAGTGTGATTAGTAATGATTGATCCAAATTCAAAAGTTTGATTAATCATGATTTATCTTGATTCAAAAGTGTGACTGGTCACGATTGATCCAAATTTAAAAGTGTGATTAATCATGTTTGATCCAAATTTAAAAAAGTGATTAATCATGATTCATTTAAATTCAAAATTGTGATTTATCACAATTGATCCACATTTAAAAGTGTGATTAATCACAATTGATCCAAATTCAAAAATGTGATTAATCACAATTGATCCAAATTCAAAAGTGCGATTAGTCACGATTGCTCCAAATTCAAGTGTGATTAATCATGATTAATCCAAATTCAATAGTTTGATTAGTCATGGTTGATCCAAATTCAAAAGTGTGATTAATCACAATTAATACCGAAGCAAAAGTGTGATTAATCATGATTGATCCAAATCCAAGTGTGTTTAATCATGATTGATCCAAAATCAACAGTTTGATTAGTCATGATTGATCCAAATTCAAAAGTGTGATTAATCACGAATAATACCAAAGCAAAAGTGTGATTAGTCATGATTGATCCAAATTCAAGTGTGATTAATCATGATTGATCCAAATTCAAAAGTGTGAATAATCACGAATAATACCAAAGCAAAAGTGTGATTAGTCATGATTGATCCAAATTCAAGTTTGATTAGTCATGATTGATCCAAATGCAAAAGTGGGATTAATCACGAATAATACCAAAGCAAAAGTGTGATTAGTCATGGTTGATCCAAATTCAAAAGTGTGATTAATCACAATTAATACCGAAGCAAAAGTGTGTTTAATCATGATTGATCCAAAATCAACAGTTTGATTAGTCATGATTGATCCAAATTCAAAAGTGTGATTAATCACGAATAATTCCAAAGCAAAAGTGTGATTAGTCATGATTGATCCAAATTCAAGTTTGATTAGTCATGATTGATCCAAATTCAAAAGTGGGATTAATCACGAATAATACCAAAGCAAAAGTGTGATTAGTCATGATTGATCCAAATTCTAGTTTGATTAGTCATGATTGATCCAAATTCAAAAATGTGATTAATCATGATTGATCCAAATTCAAAAATGTGATTAATCACGATTGATCCAAATTCAAAAGGGTGATTAATCACAATAGTGATAGTATTTTCCCAAACAAATGTTCCTCCTCATCACCATGACAACATGTCCCTCACATGGACGTCCACTCCCCTGATAGTCTGCCTTCAACACAGGATGCCCTCTTATTGGACAATTATCTGGCAGAAATGCTTAACTTTCTTGTGGAGTTTTTCATTGATTATTCATAAAAGCGCTCTGTCAAATGGGACAAGCGGTAGAAAAAATGGATGGATGGATGAATGTCCATCACTACTCTTGAGAAGGTGTGGCGGCTAAAGACATCTCCATTGGACTACAAGAATGCACAAAAGCCATAAAAGTGTCTTATTTTTGACAAAACCCAGGCACAGGTTGTTGGACTTTGACTAAAATTGTGGTTTAGACGCGAGTTTACTAAAATAAAAATGTTGCTAAAACATAGTCAATGGCGCAGCACGGTGGAAACAGTGGTTAGCGCATGTGCTTCGCAGCGAGGAGGTCTTGGGTACGATCCCCGGGCTCAGGATCTTTCTGTGTGGAGTTTGCATGTTCTCCCCGTGAGTGCGTGGGTTCCCTCTGGGTACTCCGGCTTCCTCCCACCTCAAAAGACATGCACCTGGGGAAAGGCCCCTCCCACCTCCAAAGAAATGCACCTGGGGATAGGCCCCTCCCACCTTCAAAGACATGCACCTGGAGATAGGCCCCTCCCACCTCCAAAGACATGCACCTGGGGATAGGCCCCTCCCGCCTCCAAAGACATGCACCTGGGGATAGGCCCCTCCCACCTCCAAAGACATGCACCTGGGGATAGGCCCCTCCCACCTCCAAAGACATGCACCTGGAGATAGGCCCCTCTCACCTCCAAAGACATGCACCTAGATATAGGCCCCTCCCACCTCCAAAAACATGCACCTGGAGATAGGCCCCTCCCACCTCCAAAGAAATGCACCTGGAGATAGGCCCCTCCCACCTCCAAAGACATGCACCTGGAGATAGGCCCCTCCCACCTCCAAAGAAATGCACCTGGGGATAGGCCCCTCCCACCTCCAAAGACATGCACCTGGGGATAGGCCCCTCCCACCTCCAAAGACATGCACCTGGGGGTAGGCCCCTCCCACCTCCAAAGACATGCACCTGGGGATAGGCCCCTCCCACCTCCAAAAACATGCACCTGGGGATAGGCCCCTCCCACCTCCAAAGACATGCACCTGGGGATAGGCCCCTCCCACTTCCAAACACATGCACCTGGAGATAGGCCCCTCCCACCTCCAAAGACATGCACCTGGGGATAGGCCCCTCCCGCCTCCAAAGACATGCACCTGGGGATAGGCCCCTCCCACCTCCAAAGACATACACCTAGGGATAGGCCCCTCCCACCTCCATAGACAAGCACCTGGGAATAGGCCCCTCCCACCTCCATAGACATGCACCTGGGGATAGGCTCCTCCCACCTCCAAAGACATGCACCTGGATATAGGCCCCTCCCACCTCCAAAGACATGCACCTAGGGATAGGCCCCTCCCACCTCCAAAGACATGCACCTGGGGATAGTCCCCTCCCACCTCCATGACATGCACCTGGGGATAGGTTGATTGGCAACACTAAATGGTGTGAATGTGAGTGAATGTTGTCTGTCTATCTGCGATGAGGTGGCGACTTGTCCAGGGTGTACCCCGCCTTCCGCCCAAATGCAGCCGAGATAGGCTCCAGCACTTTTAGAATAATTATGTGCAAGTTATCGCACAACTCTTATTCTTAAACGCCGTTGCTATAGTTATTATCAATTGTGCTGAACTTGTACTTTTCCATCCGTGCAAAAGGGACAACTTGCAATCTTGGATTGCGAGTCGTCTCGTATCAGTGTTGGTGTCCAGAACATCGAGTAGCGTGACGCAGACAAAGAAGATACGGGGCGATATCACGAGTGTCAGCACATTTCCATTTCATGAATAATCATATATTGTGTCTAACTGGGGCACCTGAAATTATTACCCCCCCCCCCCCCTTCCTTCAGAAGCAGCCTCAGTGATGTAACCAGGGACCTCCCAAATAAATAGAGGAGCACGTGGGACTGGACCTTGGAGTATAGGTTGGAACTCTAACTAAGTGTACAGCGCAATACCTCTCTCCTCATTGAGCTAAATTGAACAGTGAGGAAGTCCTGAGGGTCTTTCCGTGTGTAGTTTGCATGTTCTCCCCGTGACTGCGTGGGTTCCCTCTGGGTTCTCCGGCTTCCTCCCACCTACCAAGGCGTGCACAGGTTTTTGGTTTTGTCTGAGCAGGGTCTGATAGTCTCTAACGCCTGGTTTGTGTCGGACCGGTAGAACACAGACGCCGCCTTGCTGCCGACCATCAGCTACCCGGCCTTCGCCGTGGACGACGACGCCCTCTGCAGTCAGACGCTGGACAAGATCGTCCGCAAGCTGCGGGGCAAGTACGGCTTCAAGCGCTTCATCCGCGACGGGTACCGCACCACCAACGAAGACCAGGAGCGCCGCTACTACAAACCCGCAGAAATGAAGGTGGGAACGTTTTTAGGTGTTTTTTTAAATGTTGTATTTCTTAGTTGCTCTGACATATTGCTGCTGTAAAGTCGGCCATGTTGGTAGAACCATTAGGGGACTTGGTAGAACCATTAGGGGACTTGGTAGAACCATTAGGGGGCTTGGTAAAACCATTAGGGGACTTGGTAGAACCATTAGGGGGCTTGGTAAAACCATTAGGGGACTTGGTAGAACCATTAGGGGACTTGGTAGAACCATTAGGGGACTTGGTAGAACCATTAGGGGGCTTGGTAAAACCATTAGGGGACTTGGTAGAACCATTAGGGGACTTGGTAGAACCATTAGGGGACTTGGTAGAACCATTAAGGGGCTTGGTAAAACCATTAGGGGACTTGGTAGAACCATTAGGGGACTTGGTAGAACCATTAGGGGACTTGGTAGAACCATTAGGGGGCTTGGTAAAACCATTAGGGGACTTGGTAGAACCATTAGGGGACTTGGTAGAACCATTAGGGGACTTGGTAGAACCATTAGGGGGCTTGGTAAAACCATTAGGGGACTTGGTAGAACCATTAGGGGACTTGGTAGAACCATTAGGGGGCTTAGGTCAGAACCCTGAGGAACGCCACGAGACACTTTACCACCACGTTTCATATCCATAACGCACTAAATAGCATTTTTTGGAGCACATTTTAATGCATCTAACGCAGTTGTCCCCAACCACCGGGCCGCGACTCGATTAGTACCGGGCCGCAGAAGAATTAATTATTATTCTTATTATTTATTTTTATTTTATTTTTTATTAAATCCACATAAAAAAACACAAGATACACTTACAATTAGTGCACCAACACAAAAAAAAACCTTTTTCATGACAAAAAAAATACATAAAATGACGTTAAATTTAAAAAAAGCTGAAAAAAAACTAGCTAAATTGTTTTAAAATATTTGTTAACACATTTTCACGTTTACATCCAGCCTTTCCCTCCACCCACATTTAAAGCCAAACACACACTTAGCAATCGACAGATTTAAGTTGCTCCAGTGTCAAGAGATGCAAAAGTCCCCCGTTTGGTTTTTACCGGCGATGCTACGACAGAGATGGCAAGAATGTCTGGATATCCTGCGACACTCAAAGCAGATGCATTCCCAACGATAAAGTTAACGAAATCACATAGGTGAGTGTTGTTGTTGTTATTGACTTATGTGCTAATCAGACATATTTGGTCGCGGCATGACTGCCAGCTAATCGATGCTAACATGCTATTTAGGCTACCTGTATGTACATTTAAACCTATATTTACATCCAGCGTTTCCTTCCACCCACATTTAATGCGAAACAAACACTTACCAATCGACGGATTTAAGTTGATCCAGTGTCAATGTAAAAGTCCTGATCGGTTGGTCTGCACATTTTACCAGCGATGCTAACGCAAAGATGGCCGAATAGCGTCGATAGCTATTCGCTCAATAGCTTCAGTTTCTTCTTCCATACTCCAACGATCTGTTTCAATACATGCGTAATCTGTTGAATCGCTTAAGCCGCTGAAATCCAAGTCTGAATCCAAGCTAATGTCGCTATATCTTGCTGTGGTATTCGCCATTGTTTGTATCGGAATCGCTATGTGACGTCACAGGGAAATGGACAGTGGTTTAAGCAAATAGCGAAAATCAAGCACTTTAAAGCTTTTTTTAGGGATATTCCGGGAGATGTAAAATTTTGAAAAAAAATTCGAAAAATAAAATAAGCCACTGGGAACTGATTTTTATTGGTTTTAACCCTTCTGAAATTGTGATAATGTTCCCGTTTAACATATTTTTGCATTTTAATGCATATAATGTATCCACATGTTATAGTATGTTAGCATTCAACTTGACCAAACTCTTATTTACTGCATTAAAAGATGAAAAAAACTAACACAAAATCATTTTTAATAATTTTTTTTAACACATTATTGCATTTTAATGCTTCCAATGTATCCACATGTTATAGTATGTTAGCATTCAACTTCACCAAACTCTTATTTAGTCCGTTAAAAGATAAAAAAACAAACAAAAAATGTTTTTTAAATTATCTTTTTAACACATTTTAAGGCATCTAATGTATCCACATGTTATAGTATGTTAGCATTCAACTTCACCAAGCTCTTATTTAGTCCGTTAAAAGATGAAAAAAACAATCAAAAAATGGTTTTAAATAAAAAATTTTAACACATTTTCACACTTTAATGCATCTAATGTATCCACATTTTATAGTATGTTAGCATTCAACTTCACCAAGCTCTTATTTACTGCGTTAAAAGATGAAAAAACAATCAAAAAATGTTTTTTAAATGATCTTTTTAACACATTTTCACATTTTAATGCATCTAATGTATCCACATGTTTTAGTATGTTAGCATCAAACTTCAGCAAGCTCTTATTTACTGCATTAAAAGATGAAAAAACAAACAAAACATTTTTTTAAATTATCTTTTTAACACATTTTAATGCATCTAATGTATCCACATGTTATAGTATGTTAGCATTCAACTTCACCAAACTCTTATTTACTGCGTTAAGAGATGAAAAAACAAACAAAAAATGTTTTTTAAATTATCTTTTTAACACATTTTAATGCATCTAATGTATCCACATTTTATAGTATGTTAGCATTCAACTTCACCAAGCTCTTATCTACTGCGTTAAAAGATGAAAAAAACAATCAAAAAATGGTTTTAAATAATTTTTTTAACACATTTTCACACTTTAATGCATCTAATGTATCCACATTTTATAGTATGTTAGCATTCAACTTGACCAAGCTCTTATTTACTGCGTTAAAAGATGAAAAAACAAACAAAAAATGTTTTTTAAATTATGTTTTTAACATATTTTAATGCATCTAATGTATCCACATGTTATAGTATGTTAGCATTCAACTTCACCAAACTCTTATTTAGTCCGTTAAAAGATAAAAAAATTTTTTTAACACAGTTTCACACTTTAATGCATCTAATGTATCCACATTTTATAGTATGTTAGCATTCAACTTCACCAAACTCTTATTTACTGCGTTAAAAGATGAAAAAACAAAAAAAAATTGTTTTTAAATGATCTTTTTAACATATTTTAAGGCATCTAATGTATCCACATGTTATAGTATGTTAGCATTCAACTTCACCAAACTCTTATTTAGTCCGTTAAAAGATTAAAAAAAAAAAAAAAAAAATGTTTTTAACACATTTTCACACTTTAATGCATCTAATGTATCCACATGTTTTAGTATGTTAGCATTCAACTTCACCAAGCTCTTATTTACTGTGTTAAAAGATGAAAAAACAAACAAAAAATGTTTTTTAAATTATCTTTTTAACACACTTTAATGCATCTAATGTATCCACATTTTATAGTATGTTAGCATTCAACTTCACCAAACTCTTATTTAGTCCGTTAAAAGATGAAAAATCAATCAAAAAATGTTTTTTAAATGATCTTTTTAACACATGTTCACATTTTAATGCATCTAATGTATCCACATGTTTTAGTATGTTAGCATCAAACTTCAGCAAGCTCTTATTTACTGTGTTAAAAGATGAAAAAAGCAATAAAAAAATGGTTTAACATTTTTTTTAACACATTTTCACATTTTAATGCATCTAATGTATCCACATGTTTTAGTATGTTAGCATCAAACTTCAGCAAGCTCTTATTTACTGTGTTAAAAGATGAAAAAAGCAATAAAAAAATGGTTTAACATTTTTTTTAACACATTTTCACATTTTAATGCATCTAATGTATCCACATGTTTTAGTATGTTAGCATCAAACTTCAGTAAGCTCTTATTTACTGTGTTAAAAGATGAAAAAAACAATCAAAAAATGGTTTTAAATAATTTTTTTAACACATTTTCACATTTTAATGCATCTAATGTATCCACATGTTTTAGTATGTTAGCATTCAACTTCAGCAAGCTCTTATTTACTGTGTTAAAAGATGAAAAAAGCAATAAAAAAATGGTTTAACATTTTTTTTAACACATTTTCACATTTTAATGCATCTAATGTATCCACATGTTTTAGTATGTTAGCATCAAACTTCAGCAAGCTCTTATTTACTGTGTTAAAAGATGAAAAAAACAATAAAAAAATGGTTGACATTTTTTTTAACACATTTTCACATTTTAATGCATCTAATGTATCCACATGTTTTAGTATGTTAGCATCAAACTTCAGCAAGCTCTTATTTACTGTGTTAAAAGATGAAAAAAGCAATAAAAAAATGGTTTAACATTTTTTTTAACACATTTTCACATTTTAATGCATCTAATGTATCCACATGTTTTAGTATGTTAGCATCAAACTTCAGCAAGCTCTTATTTACTGTGTTAAAAGATGAAAAAAGCAATAAAAAAATGGTTTAACATTTTTTTTAACACATTTTCACATTTTAATGCATCTAATGTATCCACATGTTTTAGTATGTTAGCATCAAACTTCACCAAACTCTAATTTACTGTGTTAAAAAATGGAAAAAACTAACAAAATTTTTTTTTTTAATATTTTTCGATTAAAATACATTTTTAGCGGGCGTCGGCTTATGTGATTGGGTTTAAAAGGCATTAATCAACAAGACAATTAAAAACATTTCAAGGACTAGTTCCTGTTTGACGTGCAGAAAACAAAGTGGAATACTTCAACATGATGAATGACAGGTTTGATAGCACCTTTACTTTTTTTAAACACTCGGCCATAAGCACACTCCACCTTGGTCCCGCACCACAGGTTTGTTTCTCACCTTCTTTATCAGCGTGCTGGCACTCACAACTTCCTTTGGCCCCCTGCAGTCCTGTTGTTTTTACACAAGTTTGCGTCCTGGTGTTTGTTTCCAAGTCCAGCGACCTTCTGGCCTCTCTGGGATGAGAAGAAAATAACTTTCTGCTCTTTTTTTTTGTGTGTGTTGCCTCCCGACAGCTTTTTGACGGCATCGAGTGCGAGTTCCCCATATTTTTCATCTTCATGATGATTGACGGTAAGACTTCCGTCGGCCGCCGCTCGAATGACATTTTCCCCGGGATTCACTCCACTGATTTTCACTCAGAAATATCAGTTTGTGCTTCATCCAAGAAAATAATCCCTTTTTTTTTTCCCCCCGGATTGTTTCGGCTTTTAGCAGCTGACTGAAAACACAGAATGATAAAAGAAATACCGGCCAATATCTCAGCTGCTATACAAAAATATGGCAAAAAGCAATAACTTTTTGATTTAAAAAAAAAAAAAAAAAATCATAATTAAATGTCAATGGGGAAAAAATAAACTTTTTTTTTTGCCAAAGCAAAAAAAAAATGGTTAAAATAAAGAAGAGTCATTATGTACATTATACATTTAGTTAATTTGTATAATTTTAGTGCATTTAAACATGTTCATATTTTTTTTCATGAAGTCCTTGTTTTCGTCTTTTATTGTAATTAATTGTACAATAAATGTAATATATATATATATATATGTGTGTGTGTGTGTGTGTGTGTGTGTGTGTTACAGACAGTGTTTATTGAGGTGTGGTGAAGCAGCAAAAAAGGACGTTATATTAAATAAATAGTTTGTGTCTCTGAT
>NC_084612.1:83879956-83884956 GCF_033978795.1 Nerophis ophidion | reverse complement strand
ACAAAAAAAATAGGTTGAGGAGCACTTTGGGGTTGCTTCTAAATGGTACTTTATAAATAAATAAATAAATCCTGATTTACATAGCCAATCAATTCCCTTAAATAGGGGTGACCCAGTTACTTCTATGGTACAACCTTCCCTAGTCATGGTGCAATTTATTTTTGTTGAGGATGACTTTTGGGGTGCTTTATAAATAAATAAATTCTGATTTACATAGCCAGTCAATTCCTTTAAATAGGGGTGACCCAATTACTTATATGACACAACCTTCCCTAGTCATGGTGCAAAAAAAAATAAATGTTAAAGAGCACTTTGGGTTTGCTTCAAAATGGTACTTTATAAATAAATAAATCCTGATTTACATTGCCAGTCAATTCCCTTAAATAGGGTGACCCAATTACTTCTATGGCACAACCTTCCCTAGTCATGGTGCAATTTTTTTGTTGTTAAGGATGACTTTGGGGCTGCTTTAAAGTGGTGCTTTATAAATAAATAAATCCTGATTTACATAGCCAGTCAATTCCCTTAAATAGGGGTTACCCAATTACTTATATGGCACAACCTTCCCTAGTCATGGTGCAATTTTAGTTTTTTCTTTTTTTTTTTTGAGGCGCACTTTGGGGCTGTTTTAAAATGGTGCTTAATAAATACACAAATCTCGACTTAAATAGCCAGTCAATTCACTTAAATAGGGGTGGCCCAAAAACTCTTATAGGACACAACCTTCCCTAGTCATGGTTGAAAAAAACAGAAGAAAATGTTGAGGAGCACTTCGGGTGTGCTTTAAAATGGTGCTTTATAGATAAAAAAAAAATCTCGACTTACTTAGTGGTGGCCCAATTACTTATAGGACACAACCTTCCCTAGTCATGGTGCAAAAAAAAAAAAAACATTTTGTTGAGCACTTTGGGGCTGCTTTAAAGTGGTGCTTTATAAATAAATAAATCCTGATTTACATTGCCAGTCAATTCCCTTAAATAGGGGTGGCCCAATTACTTCTATGACACAACCTTCCTTAGTCATAGTGCAAAAAAAAAAAAAATGTTGAGGAGCACTTTGGGGTTGCTTCAAAATGGTACTTTATAAATAAATAAATCCTGATTTACATAGCCAGTCAATTCCCTTAAATAGGGGTAGCCCAGTTACTTCTATGGTACAACCTTCCCTAGTCATGGTGCGACTTATTTTTGTTGAGGATCACTTTGGGGCTGCTTTAAAATGGTGCTTTATAAATAAATACACCCCGACTTACAAAGCCAGTCAATTACGTTAAATAGGGGTGGCCCAAACAACCTTCCCTAGTCATGGTGCAATTTATTTTATTTTATTGAGGAGCACTTTGGGGCTGCTCCAAAATGGTGCTTTATAAATGGATACATCTCTACTTACTTAGCCAGTCAATTCCTTTAAATAGAGGTGGCCCGAATTACTTATATGACACAACCTTCCCTAGTCATGGTGAAAAAAAAATGTATGTAAGGCATGCATTTATTAGGATCTGGTACCAAAAAATTCCGATACTAGGTACACATCCCTCCTGACCAGTTGACCCGAACAGCGGGTGTCAGACGCGGGACTTTTACATGCAGATACTGCCGTCTTGTGGCGGTAGTATAGAACTACATCAGGTGGTTGCCTACAGCCACAGCTTATAGGTGTGATGTTATTTAGCCTGCCGTTAATTATATCGTGGGGAAAAAAAGAAGTTGCATTTAGTCCGTTTTAAAATGTTTCTTCTAGAAATCACGGTAAATAATACGATTTGAGTCATACTTGTAATCATAGCTCTGTACTCCGCTAGTCATATGTTTGTAGTCCGCTAGTCATACTTGTATTCATATGTTTGTAGTCCTCTAGTCATACTTGTAATCTTATGTTTGTAGTCCGCTAGGATGTTGGCTTGTTTCCACACACATCATTTATTTGCCTTTGTGTCACCTCATCCTGCACATACTGTGTGCTCCAATTCTTACATAAGACCCTGAATGCATCATCATCAATAGGGATGAGTGTGTGATGAGTAGGTTGGTGTGTCCGTGTGTAAAAGCGTGTGTGTGTGTTTGTGTTTGTGTGCGCGTGCGTGTGTGTGTGTGTGTGTGTGTGTGTGTGTGTGTGTGTTGCTGGGGGGCGTGGATGTGATCCATGGAGGCGCTGTCGGTAAATGAAGCGATTGCATGTGACAGCAGCGCCGTGGTGTGTGTGTGTGTGTGTTTGTGTGTGTGTGTGTGCTGACGCCGTTTGGAGGTTGAACCCACCCAGATAACATCCATGTGCAAAAAAACAGGGCAATCGCGTGTGAGCAACACGGAAATGACATGTAACAGGTAAATTACATGTAAGTAACATGTAACAGGCAAATGACATTTAAGTAGTATGTAAATAACATGTAAGTAGCATACGACAGGTATATTACATGTAAGTTACGTGTAAGTATCATGTAACAGGTAAATGACATGTAAGTAGTATGTAAATAACATGTAGGTAAGATGTAACGGTACATTATATGTAAGTAGTGTATGTGACATGTAACATGTAAATGACATGTAAGTAGCATGGAAATAACATGTAAGTAGCACGTAACAGGTATTTTACATGTAAATAACATATAATGAACACATAGACAACACACACATAGCATGAGAGTAACATGTAACAGGTAAATTACATTTAGGTAGCTTGTAAATAACACATAAACAACATTCCAGAATCCCTTCCTGCTCGTAACATGCAAGTAACATGCAAATAGCATGTAATAACATATCAGTAACATGTAAATAACACGTAAGGAACACATAAAATAACACCTACATAGCATGTAAGTAACGTGTAACAGGTAAATTGCATTTGAGTAGCGTGTAAATAACACCAATAACATTCAAGATTCCCTTACTGCTTGTAACTAACATGCAAGTAACATGTAATATCATGTAAGTAACCTCTGAAAAAACACCTACATAGCATGTGAGTAACATGTAACAGGTACATTACATTTACGTAGCTTGTAAATAACACATAAATAACATTCCAGAATCCTTTACTTCTTGTAACATGCAAGTAACATGCAAATAGCATGTAATAACATATCAGTAATATGTAAATAACACGTAAGGAACACATAAAATAACACCTACATAGAATGTGAGTAACATGTAACAGGTAAATTACATTTAAGTAGCTTGTAAGTAACACATAAACAACATTCCAGAATCCCTTACTGCTTGTAACTAACATGTAAGTAACATGCAAGTAACATGTAATATCATGTAAGTAACCTAAAAAAAACACCTACATAGCATGTGAGTAACATGTAACAGGTAAACTGCATTTAAGTAGCTTGTAAATAACACACAAACAACATTCCAGAATCCTCTACTGCTTGTAACATGCAAGTAACATGCAAATAGCATGTAATAACATATCAGTAACATGTAAATAACACGTAAGGAACACATAAAATAACATCTACATAGCATGTAAGTAACGTGTAACAGGTAAATTACATTTAAGTAGCTTGTAAATAACACATAAACAACATTCCAGAATCCCTTACTGCTTGTAACATGCAAATAACATGCAAATAGCATGTAATAACATATCAGTAACATGTAAATAACACGTAAGGAACACATAAGGAACACATAAAATAACACCTACATAGCATGTAAGTAACATGTAACAGGTCAATTACATTTAAGTAGATTAGATTAGATAGTACTTTATTCATTCCGTCAGGAGAGTTCCTTTAGGAAAATTACAATTTTCAGCACAATCCCATTCAAGATCAGACAAACATTACAGGGAGACAGAACAGGATCGCTGACGGGTCTGCCGGCTTCCAGCGCCCCTTACAAAAAAAGATGAAATACAGGTAAACATGGGGGGGGAAATAGAAGATTAAAATTAAATAAAAAAATCGGTCTTAGCCTGGGCCTTGGAGAGGGGGTGCAGACTGAGGCCAAGGGAAAAAAAACAAAAAAAACAACAACAACTCATAGCCATAGTACACATCCCTCTTCCATGTGTGTAAGAGGGAAACATCAAACATCAAAAGTAGCGTGTAAATAACACCAATAACATTCAAGATTCCCTTACTGCTTGTAACTAACATGCAAGTAACATGTAATATCATGTAAGTAACCTCTAAAAAAACACCTACGTAGCATGTAAGTAACATGTAACAGGAAAATTACATTTAAGTAACTTGCAAATAACACTTAACATTCCAGAATCCCTTACTGCTTGTAACATGCAAGTAACATGCAAATAGCATGTAATAACATATCAGTAACATGTAAATAACACGTAAGGAACACATAAAATAACACCTACATAGCATGTAAGTAACATGTAACAGGTCAATTACATTTAAGTAGCTTGTAAATAACACCAATAACATTCAAGATTCCCTTACTGCTTGTGACTAACATGTAAGTAACATGCAAGTAACATGTAATATCATGTAAGTAACCTCTAAAAACCACCTACATAGCATGTAAGTAACATGTAACAGGTAAATTACATGTAAGTAGCTTGTAAATAACACCAATAACATTCAAGATTCCCTTACTACTTGTAACTAACATGTAAGTAACATGCAAGTAACATGTAATATCATGTAAGTAACCTCTAAAAAACACATACAAAGCATGTGAGTAACATGTAACAGGTACATTACATGTAAGTAGCTTGTAAATAACACCAATAACATTCAAGATTCCCTTACTGCTTGTAACTAACATGTAAGTAACATGCAAGTAACATGTAATATCATGTAAGTAACCTCTAAAAAACACCTACATAGCATGTGAGTAACATGTATCATGTAAATTGCATTTAAGTAGCTTGTAAATAACAGCAATAACATTCAAGATTCCCTTACTGCTTGTGACTAACATGCAAGTAACATGTAGTATCATGTAATATCATGTAAGTAACCTCTAAAAAACACCTACATAGCATGTGAGTAACATGTAACAGGTAAATTACATTTAAGTACCTTG
>NC_084612.1:83862456-83874956 GCF_033978795.1 Nerophis ophidion | reverse complement strand
ATATTACACACATATATATATACATATGTGTGTATATATATGTGTATATACATATTTATATATAAACACACATATATATATAACATAAATATATATATATATATATATATATATATATACATATATATTACACACATATATACATATATGTGTGTATATATATGTGTACATACATATTTATATATAAACATATATATGTATATATAACACATAAATATAAATATATATATATATATATTTATATGTATATATACACACACATGTATATATATATATGTATATATACACACATATATATACATTCATATACTCACATATATACATATAAACATATATATACATATATATTACACACATATATATATATATATACATACATGTGTGTATATATATGTGTATATACATAACTATATATAAACACATATATATATATATATAACACATACATATATATATATAAACACGAATATATGTATATATCCATATATACACATATATATATAAACACACACACATATATATATATATAAAAATACATAAATATATACATATATCAATATATATGTATATATCCATATATACACATTAGATACACATATGTATACACACACATATATATGTACGTATGTATATATACATGTGTGTGTTTATATGTATATATATACAGTATATATATATATATATATATATACATATATATAGTCAAAGTTTCTGTGGTTTATCGTTTATACACACACATATATATATATATATATATATATATATATATATATATATATATATATATATATATATATATATATATGCATGTATATTTATTTAAATGCCATGTGCTGGGCAGCCAGCGAGGCCTCCAGGAAGAAGAGAGAATTGGCGTCCTTTCAGGAGCACATGAGTACGAGGAAGGACGGAGAGATTAAGGCTGGAATGAAAAAAGTGAGGGACGGCTGACGGCACGATCATAAAAGAGGGCGCGAGGAATAAAATCTGAAATGCAGACCAGACGAGATAATTAGGACTCAATGGGAGAAAAGACAAAAGGTTGTTCAGGAGTCGAGCGCCAGAAACTTCTCACATTTAACGTTTTGGGGAAAAGATCGTATTCGGAAGACGTTAAGATGAATATTGTAAAGGGGGCGTGGCCAGATGCATAAATGTGTCGGCCATTTTGCTGTTTGACATTTTGTAAAGAAATCAATCCAAGGTTAATATGATAAAGAACTCATTTGAATCAAACACTTCAACTCATGAGCATAAACTCACTCAAAATACTCAACAATTTGCAATCAGCAACATCCCAACTTGAACTTTTAACATGCCTTTTGAAATATAGACACTTTTATATCAGAGATATTGTAGTTGTATGAAGTAATAATGTACAATATTTACTCTGACTGTCAAACTGTATCCGTGTGTTTTTATTTATTTATTTATTTTAATCAATTAGGATTCGTTAATAAAAATCTCGATTAATCCCCAAAAATCTGTGGTGTTCAGCCACTTTGTTAAATGTTTGGGCAGAGTTGTATAACATGAAACCTTTTTTTTTTAATTGTATTTACTTAATGGAGGAATGTAGTTAATCATTGAACTGCACCTATTGTTTTTAACAAAGTATAAACCACACGGGGGGACCTGGTGAATGACCTGCAGTGAGCTTGGACCAAAGTAACAAAGTTTACCATCAGTAACACACTCCGCCGACAGGGAATCAAATCCTGCAGTGCCAGACGTGTCCCCCCTGCTTAAGCCAGTGCATGTCCAGGCCCGTCTGAAGTTTGCCAGAGAGCACATGGATGATACAGCAGAGGATTGGGAGAATGTCATGTGGTCAGATGAAACCAAAATAGAACTTTTTGGTATCAACTCAACTGGTCGTGTTTGGAGGAAGAAGAATACTGAGTTGCATCCCAAGAACACCATACCTACTGTGAAGCATGGGGGTGGAAACATCATGCTTTGGGGCTATTTTTATGCTAAGGGGACAGGACGATTGATCTGTGTTCCAGTCGAGCACTTAAACACTTTTCTTTCAATAAAATAGTGCATAAATCATCTTTGTGACATTCTGCCCGTCTTCCAGGGTCCCATCGACAACGACGTGGTGGTTCACGTGGCGCTGATAGCCGAGAGCCAGAGGTGCGTGTAAACATCCAATATCCTCACTCATGTGTCCATCATTACCACAAATCTCCAAAATCTGCTTAAAAAAGACAAAAATGATGATTTTACAAACAATGCAGGATCTCCCAGGAGTGAAGAAACCCTTAAACAAAAGCAATTACTTGATCCTTGTCTCATTTTTGCCATTTGCTGAAAGTTTCACCAAAATCCATCCATAACTGTGTGGTATGTTGCTAAACAACTAGGAAAGTAACAACAGATGCTGACCAATTATTTGTAAGAAATTATTTATTTTGAATAGTCTGAGATGTGGCCATTTTTGGCAGAAACTTTGATTTCTGTGCATTAACACTTTGTTTACTTTGATTTCTGTAAATTCATACTTTTTTAACCTTGATTTCTGTGCATTCATACTTTGTTTACTTTGATTTCTCTGCATTAACACTTTGTTTACTTGGATTTCTGTGCATTCATACTTTGTTTTCTTTGATTTATGTGCATTCATACTTTGTTTACTTTGATTTTTGTGCATTAATACTTTGTTTACTTTGATTTTTGTGCATTAATACTTTGTTTACTTTGATTTATGTGCATTAACACTTTGTTTACTTTGATTTATGTGCATTAACACTTTGTTTACTTTGATTTCTGTAAATTCATACTTTTTTAACCTTGATTTCTGTGCATTCATACTTTGTTTACTTTGATTTATGTGCATTAATACTTTGTTTACTTTGATTTCTGTGAATTAACACTTTTTCTTACTTTGATTTCTCTGCATTAACACTTTGTTTGTTTTGATTTGTGTGCATTGATACTTTGTTTACTTTGATTTTTGTGCATTAATACTTTGTTTACTTTGATTTTTGTGCATTAATACTTTGTTTACTTTGATTTATGTGCATTAACACTTTGTTTACTTTGATTTATGTGCATTAACACTTTGTTTACTTTGATTTCTGTAAATTCATACTTTTTTAACCTTGATTTCTGTGCATTCATACTTTGTTTACTTTGATTTCTGTGAATTAACACTTTTTCTTACTTTGATTTCTCTGCATTAACACTTTGTTTGTTTTGATTTGTGTGCATTGATACTTTGTTTACTTTGATCTCTGTGCATTCATACTTTGTTTACTTTTGAGTTCTGTGAATTAACACTTTGATTTCTGTGCATTCATACTTTGTTTACTTTGATTTACATGCATTCATACTTTTTTAACTTTGATTTCTGTGCATTTATACTTTGTTTACTTTGATTTATGTGCATTAACACTTAGTTTACTTTGATTTATGTGCATTAACACTTAGTTTACTTTGATTTATGTGCATTCATACTTGGTTTACTTTGATTTCTGTGAATTAACACTTTGTTTACTTTGAATTCTCTGCATTAACACTTTGTTTACTTTGATTTCTGTGCATTAATACTTTGTTTACGTTGATTTCTGTGCATTAACACTTTGTTTACTGTGATTTTTGTGCATTCATACTTTGTTTACTTTGAGTTCTGTGAATTAACACTTTGTTTACTTTGATATATGTGCATTCACACTTTGTTTACTTTGATTTCTGTGCATTCATAATTGGTTTACTTTGATTTCTGTGCGTTCATACTTTGTTTACGTTGATTTCTGGGAATAAACACTTTGTTTATGTTGATTTCTGTGCATTAATACTTTGTTTACTGTGATTTCTGTGCATTAATACTTTGTTTACTTTGAGTTCTGTGAATTAACACTTTGTTCACTTTGATTTCTCTGCATTAACACTTTGTTTACTTCGATTTCTGTGCATTCATACTTTGTTTACTTTGAGTTCTGTGAATTAACACTTTGTTTACTTTGAGTTCTGTGCATTCATACTTTGTTTACTTTGAGTTCTGTGAATTAACACTTTGTTTACTTTGATTTCTCTGCATTAACACTTTGTTCACTTTGATTTCTCTTTATTAACACTTTGTTTACTTTGATTTCTGTGCATTCATACTTTGTTTACTTTGATTTATGTGCATTTATACTTTGTTTACTTTGATTTCTGTGCATTCAGAATTAGTTTACTGTATGGGATTAACAAAAACAATCATAATTGAAGTGAGAATTGAAAAAAAAGGGCTATTTGTCCAAAAACTGATGTAAAAATATGAAAATAAATTTTATATATATATGTTTATACATTGTATGTATTCTACTATGAAGGAGTCAATCTCTTCAAGCTTTAAAATACAAATATTGTTATTTTGGGGTTTAACCCTTTAAAGTCCAGTATGTTTACATATCTACATAGTTTTATTGTTGTATTAGAAAAAAAATCTTCTTCATTCTTTTGAATAAATTATTGTATGGAATTTACACAACAATGGCTTAGAATCAACTAAAATGAAATAAAAACCAGATGAAATAAAATTAAAAAAACGAATTTAAAACACAAATTAACGGAGCAATACAGAAGTACAACACATTTAATGCAAGGCTAAACAACAGTCAATAATAGCAATAATATTTTTAATAACAACAATAATAATATTAATAGCAATAATGGTAAATAAAAAAACAACAAATTAATCACATTTGTCTTTATTATTAACATCACTTATCGTCAACTCCTTCATAGCCATTAATAATTAAAACACATCAAAGTGAGAAATACTACTAATACTGATTTTTTTGGTGCGTGTGTGTGTGTGTGTGTGTGTGTGTGTGTATGTGTGTGTGTGTGTGTGTGTGTGTGTGTAGATTGCAGGTGTTTCTGAATACTTACGGCATCCAGACTCAGACGCCGCAGCAGGTGGAGCCCATTCAGATCTGGCCTCAGAAGGAACTTGTGAAGGTAACACACACACACATTTATGCAAAATACTGTGTGTGTGTACATGTATAAATGTATATATATGTTATATATATATATATATGTGTGTGTGTGTGTGTGTGTGTGTACAAACCCCAAAAGCAGTGAAGTTGTCACAATGTGTAAATGGTACAAACCCCGTTTCCATATGAGTTGGGAAATTGTGTTAGATGTAAATATAAACAGAATACAATGATTTGCAAATCCTTTTCAAGCCATATTCAGTTGAATATGCTACAAAGACAACATATTTGATGTTCAAAATCAAACTTTATTTTTTTTTGCAAGTAATAATTAACTTAGAATCTCATGGCTGCAACACGTGCCAAAGTAGTTGGGAAAGGGCATGTTCACCACTGTGTTACATCACCTTTTCTTTGAACAACACTCAATAAACGTTTGGGAACTGAGGAAACTAATTGTTGAAGCTTTGAAAGTGGAATTCTTTCCCATTCTTGTTTTATGTAGAGCTTCAGTCCTTCAACAGTCCGGGGTCTCCGCTGTCCTATTTTACGCTTCACACATTTTCCATGGGAGACAGGTCTGGACTGCTGGTGGGCCAGGAAAGTACCCGCACTCTTTTACAATGAAACCACACTGTTGTAACACGTGGCTTGGCATTGTCTTGCTGAAATAAGCAGGGGCGTCCATGAAAAAGACGGCGCTTAGATGGCAGCATATGTTGTTCCAAAACCTGTATGTACCTTTCAGCTTTAATGGTACCTTCACAGATGTGTAAGTTACCCATGCCTTGGGCACTAATGCACCCCCATACCATCACACATGCTGGCTTTTACACTTTGCGTCGATAACAGTCTGGATGGTTCGCTTCCCCTTTGGTCCGGATGACACGATGTCAAATAGTTCCAAAATCAATTTGAAATGTAGACTCGTCACACAACAGAACACTTTTCCACTTTGCATCAGTCCATCTTTGATTATCTCGGCCCCAGAGAAGCCGGCGGCAATTCTGGATGTTGTTGATAAATTGCTTTCGCTTTGCATAGTAGAGCTTTAACTTGGAGTTACAGATGTAGCGACCGAGTGTATTTAGTGACAGTGGTTTTCCGAAGTGTTCCTGAGCCCATGTGGTGATATCCTTTAGAGATTGATGTGGGTTTTTGATACGGTGCCGTCTGAGGGATGGAAGGTCACAGTCATTCAATGTTGGTTTCCGGCCATGCCGCTTACGTGGAGTGATTTCTCCAGATTCTCTGAACCTTTTGATGATATTATGGAGCGTAGATGTTGAAATCCCTAAATTTCTTGCAATGTCACTTTGAGAAAGGTTGTTCTTAAACTGTTTGACTATTTGCTCACGCAGTTGTGGACAAAGGGGTGTACCTCGCCCCATCCTTTCTTGTGAAAGACTGAGCATTTTTTGGGAAGCTGTTTTTATAGCCAATCATGGCACCCACCTGTTCCCAATTAGCCTGCACACCTGTGGGATGTCCCCAATAAGTGTTTGATGAGCATTCCTCAACTTTATCAGTATTTATTGCCACCCTATATATTTTTTTTATATATATATATACAAACCCCAAAAGCAGTGAAGTTGTCACGTTGTGTAAATGGTAAATAAAAAGAGAATACAATGATTAGCAAATCCTATTCAATTTATATTCAATTGACTAGACTGCAAAGACAAGATATTTCATGTTTATACTGAGAAACTTTGTTATTTTGTGCAAATAATCATGAACTTTTAATGTAATGGCAGCAACAAATTGCAAAAAAGGCCTTTTTACCAGTGTGTTACATGGCCTTTCCTTTGAACAACACTCTGTAAAGGTTTGGGAACTGAGGAGACACATTTTTGAAGTGGAATTCTTTCCCATTCTTGCTTGATGTACGGCTTAAGTTGTTCAATAGTCCAGTAAAACTGTAAAAATGTAAAAAAATAAAATATCCATCCATTTTCTACCGATTGTCCATTTTGGAGTGCTGGAGCCTATCATAAATGAGTATTATTATTAGATTACACAGTACATTACATATTCCGTACAATTGACCACTAAATGGTAACACCCCAATAAGTTTTCCAACTTCTTTAAGTCGGGGTCCACGTTCATCAAGTCATGGTTTGGTATTTTTTACACTGAATTCTGTAAATGTAGAAAAAAAAAGAAGCACCATTGTTGATTTTTACCATAAAAATGACATTCAGTGTAAATTGAAAAATGATACTTTTTTTTGTTTTTACAGTTTATGGTGCAAACAAGGGGTAAAAAATTAAAAAAAAATAGTTTTCAAAAAATTGATGACACATTTCTTTATATTACATAATAGCATACAATTATTATTTATTATATATAATTATTATGTACAATAGAGTGTGAATGTTGTCTGTCCATATGTGTTAACCCTGTGACGAGGTGGCAAATTGTCCAGGGTAGGTTCCAGCACCCTATGCCACTCCAAAAGGGACAAGCGGTAGTAAATATATGGATGGATATATATATTTTAGCATAGATCCATTTTTCCAAGACGTATTTATGCAACCAGAAGAAGCTTTTCTAACCTGCAACCTGTTTAAAAAAAGGTTTATAATTACTATTATTACACCAAATAATACATGCTGCTCCCAGTCTGTGGAACACTCTCCCTGACCACCTGAGGGTACCACAGACTGTGAATGCTTTTTTTTTTAAAGGCCTCAAAACGCTTCATTTAAATAAATAAAAAAGCCTCTTTTTTTAAGATATATGCATACAAGTTCTAGCTTTTAGGCTGTTATATTTTTTATTTGTATTTATTTGTATTATCTTTTTATTTATTATTATTTTTTAATACACTGTGGCTCTTTGAGGTTGTTTGCTCAATGTAAAGTATTTTTTACAAATAAAATCTATCATTATTATTATTATTTTGGCGAGAACCGGTTTGACTCCAGAATGGATTCACGATGGATTGGTTAGGTGCCCGAAGAGTCGCATCCTTCGTGCTGTCAGCTAGCGTCGCTTCTTCTCTCCATGACTTTCTAAGTCATCGACGGCGGCACACAAAATGGCGAACGTGTCGATGGCGCCGCCGGCCTGATCAATGCAGCAATCAGTCAGATTACACGTCAGAAGCCGGCCCTTCATATCCCGGCCCGACTCGTCCGCCGTTCGCTTTTTTTCCCCTCCCGCCATTAATCAAAGGCATGCCTTGATTGATCACCTGAGCGCCGATCGTTAACCCCAATCGATCGGCGTAATGGCGGCCACGCCGCCATCACTTCCCCCGCAGAAAGCTGCAGTTTGACGCCACGCCTGAAACTTCAGTGGATTGTCAGCGACTGCAGTCAGAAATTTATGATGAATACAATATAAAAGATATAATCATGAATCTTCATTATTGGCAGACAGCTGGCAGACAAGGAGCTGATTTTGTCTTTTCTCTTGTCAAACTTGCACATTTTTCTTACAAAATATTTCCTGCGAGGCAGAACTTGAATGTCCACTGCGAGAAACTAATCGGAAGTTTTAACCTTTGTGTTAGATGTAAATATAAACAGAATACGATGATTTTTAAATAATTTTAAAGCCATATTCAGTTGAATATGCTACAAAGACAACATATTTGATGTTCAAACTCATAAACACTTTGTTTTTTGGTGCAAATAATCATTAACTTTAGAATTTGATGCCAGCAACACGTGGCGAAGAAGTTGGGAAAGGTGGCATTAAATACTGATAAAGTTGAGGAATGCTCATCAAACACTTATTTGGAACATCCCACAGGTGTGCAGGCTAATTGGGAACAGGTGGGTGCCATGATTGGGTATAAAAGCAGCTTCCATGAAATGCTAAGTAATTCACAAACAAGGATGGGGTGAGGGTCACCACTTTGTGAACAAATGTGTGAGCAAATTGTCTCAACAAGCTATTGCAAGGAATTTCGGGATTTTACCATCTACGGTCCGTAAAATCATGAAAAAGTTCAGAGAATCAGGAGAAATCACTGCACGTAAGCGATGATATTACGGACCTTTGATTCCTCAGGCGGTACTGCATCAAAAACCCCACATCAGTCTGTAAAGGATATCCCCACATGGGCTCAGGAACACTTCATAAAACCACTGTCAGTAACTACAGTTGGTCGCTACATCTGTAAGTGCAAGTTAAAGCTCTACTATGCAAAGCCAAACCCATTTATCAACAACACCCAGAAAGTCCGCCGGCTTCTCTCATCTAAGATGGACTGATGCAAAGTGGAAAAGTGTTCTGTGGTCTGACGAGTCCACATTTCAAATTGTTTTGGGAAATATTTGACATTGTGTCTTCCGGACCAAAGGGGAAGCGAACCATCCAGACTGTTATCGACGCAAAGTGTAAAAGCCAGCATGTGTGATGGTATGGGGGTGCATTAGTGCCCAAGGCATGGGTAACTTACACATCTGTGAAGGCACCATTGATGCTGAAAGGTACATACAGGTTTTGGAGCAACATATGTTGCCATCCAAGCAACGTTATCATGGACGCCCCTGCTTATTTCAGCAAGACAATGCCAAACCACATTCAATACGTGTTACAACAGCGTGGCTTTGTAAAAAAAAAAGAGTGCGGGTACTTTCCTGGCCCGCCTGCAGTCCAGACCTGTCTCCCATGGAAAATGTGTGGCGCATTATGAAGCGTAAAATAGGACAGCGGAGACCCCGGACTGTTGAACGACTGGAGCAAGAACGGGAAAGAATTCCACTTTCAAAGCTTCAACAATTAGTTTCCTCAGTTCCCAAACGTTTATTGAGTGTTGTTAAAAGAAAAGGTGATGTAACACAGTGGTGAACATGCCCTTTCCCAACTACTTTGGCACGTGTTGCAGCCATGAAATTCTAAGTTAATTATTATTTGCAAAAAAAAAATAAAGTTTATGAGTTTGAACATCAAATATGTTTTCTTCGTAGCATATATTTACATCTAACGCAATTTCCCAACTCATATGGAAACAGAAGGAGATTAAGGGTCTTCGAGGTCTAGCTCCTCCTTGGCATTATCGCCAGACTGTGTTTTTGTTTGCAGCGTAGACGGGCGACAAACACTTCCTGTCACTTTTCTTTTGCGTAGCGTGCAGGACATGGCCGCCCCTCATTATCGCACGTAAGGAAGTAACCGTCTGTCGAGGTGGTCGCCAGCACCTTTCAGGATGACGCACACCTGACCTGTTGTCCTTCTCTTGTTCCACCCGCGGGGCTTTACAGCCCGCCTTCGTCACAACGCCCCCCCCCGGCGTGTCATCGCCCAGGTCGCCGCCGTCTGATTGCGAGTCGGCAGGAAGAGAGCGAGGGCGCTCAGCTGAATATTAAATCCCGATGTGTTTATCTCGCCGTCACCGCCATCGCAGAGAACCGCTGCCCCCTCAGCTCGTCCCCCGAAGTGGCAATTACATTGCCCTCGCTTTGCACCCCCCAAATGCTGGACCCCCGTCTAGATGAGTGAAAATAATCGCTACACAACAAGGTCTGACATTTTGCGCCGTGTTGTGAATTTGGTCACCCGCCACTTCCTGTCGGCAGTTTTTGTTATGCATCAACCTGACTTATGTGAGCTCGACCTGTCAGCAAATACTGCATGTATTCTGTCTTATGCATGTTGAAATAAGTAAAGGAGTTCGAGTCACCAATCTTGAGTTACAATACGATACATTATTGTGGTTAGGAGCTGGGCGATAAAACGATATCAATATACTGTAATGCCGCGCTCGCCCTTTAGAGCACGGACATAACTTCCTGCCACTAAACCTGCAGAGAATACTTCTTCTCAGGTTTCTTTGTGTTTACATGTTTTCATTTATTCATCCTCTGCCTAAAAGACATAAACCTCGATTCTGACTTCCTGCTAAACCAATCTGTCAACTGGGTATCAGTTAGCATGCTAATCGCTAACTAACAATTAACACGATAATCGCTAGCTGACAACTGCCACATGAATCGCTAGCTAATAAATAGCCTGCTAACAATTAGCTGCTAATCGCTAGCCGACAACTGCCACGTTAATCGCTGGCTAACAATTACCACGCTAGTTGCTAGCTGTAAAACTACCGCATTAGTCGCTAGCTATTAACTGGCATTGGAATCGCTCGCTAACAATTAGCACGCTAATCGCTAGTTGACCACTGCCACATGAATCGCTAGGTAAAATAGCCTGTTAAAAATTAGCATGCTAATCGCTAGCTGACAACTGCCGCGCTAATCTGTAGTTAACAAATAGCTAGCGAATCGCTAGCTAACAATTACCACGCTAGTTGCTAGTTGACAGCTAGCATTAGTCGCTAACTATCAACTGGCATTCGAATCGCTAGCTAACAATTAGCACGCTAATCGCTAGTTGAACACTGCCACATGAATCGCTAGGTAAAAATACCCTGCTAAAAATTAGCATGCTAATCGCTAGCTGACAACTGCCGAACTAATCTATAGCTAACAAATAGCCCGCTAATTGCTAGCTAACAATTACCGCACTAGTTGATAGCTTGCATTAGTCGCTAGCTATCAACTGGCATTCGAATCGCTAGCTAACAATTGGCACACTAATCGTGAGTTGACCACTGCTACATGAATCGCTAGTTAAAAAATAGCCCGCTAAACATTTGCATGCTAATCGCTAGCTGACAACTGCCGCACTAATCTCTAGTTAACAAATGGCCCGCTAATCCCTAGCTAACAATTACCACGCTAGTTGCTAGTTGACAGCTAGCATTAGTCGCTAGCTATCAACTGGCATTCGAATCGCTAGCTAACAATTAGCACGCTAATCGCTAGTTGACCACTGCCACATGAATCGCTAGGTAAAAATACCCTGCTAAAAATTAGCATGCTAATCGCTAGCTGACAACTGCCGAACTAATATATAGCTAACAAATAGCCCGCTAATCGCTAGCTAACAATTACCGCGCTGGTTGATAGCTAGCATTAGTCGCTAGCTATCAACTGGCATTCGAATCGCTAGCTAACAATTGGCACACTAATCGTGAGTTGACCACTGCCACATGAATCGCTAGTTAAAAAATAGCCTGCTAAAAATTAGCATGCTAATCGCTAGCTGACAACTGCCGCACTAACTTCTAGTTAACAAATAGCCCGCTAATCGCTAGCTAACAATTACCACGCTAGTTGCTAGTTGACAGCTAGCATTAGTCGCTAACTATCAACTGGCATTCGAATCGCTAGCTAACAATTAGCACGCTAATCGCCAGTTGACCACTGCCACATGAATTGCTAGGTAAAAATAGCCTGCTTTGTTGTACTTGTGCAATGACAATAAAGACCCAAATATCTATCTATCTATCTATCTATCTATCTATCCATCTATCTATCTATCTATCTATCTATCTGTCTATCTTAGCATGCTAATCGCTACCTGACAACTGCCGCATGAATTGCTCTCTAACAAATAACCTGCTAACATTCGGCACTTTAATCGCTGGCTGACAACTCCTGCATACCACATCAATTGCTAGCTAACAAATAGCCTGCTAATCTCTAGCAAACATTTAGTACTTTAGTTACTAGCTAAAAAATACTGCATTAATCGCTAGCTATCAGCTAG
>NC_084612.1:83737456-83857456 GCF_033978795.1 Nerophis ophidion | reverse complement strand
ACAAAAATATTTTTTTTCCTGCTCTTTATTTTCCTTAGGTCATAAAAAATATCAATAATAATCCACTTATTTAAAAAAATTCAGTTTTCTGCCCTTGTACAGAATATATTTTCCCCGCCATTTCTCTCTCCTTTCACGCTACTTTGCAATTTTCTTCCAATTCTGCGAGAACATGATGCAGATGAAGAGGCAACTCAACAATATGAGATCATTCAGAAGCATTTTCATTCTTCCGCCGTTGACGTCAGCAGACATTCGACTCCAAAACGTGGCTAAAATGTGAAGTCTGCCATGGGAAAAAGCCAGCCTAAAATTATTACTGACTTGAATTTTCTCCATAATTTGGAAACAATCTTTGCAGAAGATGTGTTGCATCCAAGATGATGAAGATGGAGCAAGCAGCTTCCTGCCAAACAAATGAAAGATGACAAGACAATATGATCATGAAGCATTTATGGGGAGGATGGCTGCTCGCCAGAGGGCATTATCATCATTATCTATCTCTATGTGTGTGTTCTTGTATTTCTACCCTTCTTGAGACATCAACAAGGAAAAGTAGCATCCATCTGAGTACCGGTGAATAAGTTAGGACATAAATCATGGTCCCAATACAGAAAAAACATTGCATCTAATAAAGAGACAAATACCAAAGTCCGTGAACATTGCTACAAAGTCAGGATTGTTTTTGTTGATTTAATGTGCATAGAAAGGTGAACATTAACAGGTACAAAGGCAGCAATATATGATCAAACAAGACGGCAGCTAAAGAAGGACTTCCCTATTCATCCCTGAAAAAACCTGCAGGGTAAACGGCTGATTTTACGACTTCCGGTGCTGACGTAAGACAACCCGTGTCCCACATGTGACCATAGGATGAACACATACACTACGGTACGGTCTTGAGATATCAACAAGGAAAAGTAGCGTCCATATAAGGACCGGTGAACAAGTTAGGACCGAAATCATGGTCCCAATACAGAAAAAACATTGCATCTAATAGAGAGACAAATACCAAAGTCCGTGAACATTGCTACAAAGTCAGGATTTTTTTGTTGATTTAATGTGCATAGAAAGGTGAACATTAACAGGTACAAAGGCAGCAATATATGATCAAACAAGACGGCAGCTAAAGAAGGACTTCCCTATTCATCCCTGAAAAAACCTGCAGGGTAAACGGCTGATTTTACGACTTCCGGTGCTGACGTAAGACAACCCGCGTCCCACATGTGACCATAGGATGAACACATACACTACGGTACGGTCTTGAAACATCAACAAGGAAAAGTAGCGTCCATATGAGGACCGGTGAACAAGTTAGGACCGAAATCATGGTCCCAATACGGAAAAAACATTGCATCTAATAGAGAGCTAAATGCTAGATTCTGTGAACATTGCTACAAAGTCAGGATTGTTTTTGTTGATTTAATGTGCACAGAGAGGTGAACATTAACAGGTACAAAGGCAGCAATATATGATAAAACAAGATGGCAGCTAAAGAAGGACTTCCCTATTCATCCCCCGAAAAAAACGCCGTGTGAATGGCTGATTTTACGACTTCCGGCGCCGACGTAAGACAACCCGCGTCCCACATGTGACCATAGGATGAACACATACACTACGGTACGGTCTTGAGACATCAACAAGGAAAAGCAGCGTCCATATGAGGACCGTTGAACAAGTTAGGACCGAAATCATGGTCCCAATACGGAAAAAACATTGCATCTAATAGAGAGTCAAATACTAGAGTCCGTGAACATTGCTCCAAAGTCAGGATTTTTTGGTTGATTTAATGTGCATACAAAAGTAACGACTTCTGGCACTGACGTAAGACAACCCGCGTCCCACATGTGATTATAGGATGAACACATAAACTACGCTACTAAGACTATTAACAGTTAGCTTCTACAGCTGTGTTGCCCAAAGTGCGGCACAGGGGCCACCTGTGGTCCCTGACCCCTTTGTCATCGGTCTTTAAGCACATTCACAAAAAAACAAAACATAGAGATCTCATTTGCACCCCCTGGTGGTGATATCTATCAAAAAGGAGGGATTTTTCACATTGACTGTGTGTCGCTTTTTAAAGTGCTCCCCCTGTGGTCAACATATGAAATCACATGTGTGTGTAAGAAATTGAAATGCGCCCCCTTTGGCAAATTTGTAATAATTGTTTAAATATGTAAGATATACTGTATTAACTTGAAGTAAATAATGAAGATTAAAAACCAATTACAAACTAAAAAGATTAATTAACTAAAAGCAGTCTTTTTCTCACAATGTGTCGATTTTTTATTTATAAAATTGGGAACAATTTCCTCAGATTCTTTCTGTTTCTGTAATATTGCAATATTTGCTTGTAAAATTATTACTTCTTTATGTAAAATTACTACTTTTTAATGCAAAATGGTGACATTTGTCATATAAAAGTCTTGACTTTTTATCACAATATTGCCATTTTGTTTGTTGTTCTTGTTAAATGTTGACATTTTCTGAGTAAAATGACGACTTTTGTCATCATTTTGCCAAGTAAAATTCTGATTATTTTTATAATATTGGAACTATTTTAAAGTTTTCTTATAAAATTGTGACTTTTGTGGAGTAAAATTGCGACTCTTTTCATAAAATTGCCAACATTTGAAGCTCTACTTGTAAAATTGTTAAATGTTGTTGAGTAAAATTCCAACTTTTATCATAATATTGCACAAATGTTCAGTTTTTCTTGTAAAATGTTGACATTTTCTGAGTAAAATGACGACTTTTGTCATCATTTTGCCAAGTAAAATTCTGATTATTATTATAATATTGGAAACCTTTTAAAGTTTTCTTATAAAATTGTGACTTTTGTGGAGTAAAACTGCGGCTCTTTTCATAAAATTGCCAACATTTGAAGCTCTACTTGTAAAATTGTGACTGTTGTTGAGTAAAATTCAAACTTTTATCATAATATTGCACAAATGTTCAGTTTTTCTTGTAAAATTTGACATTTTCTGAGTAAAATGACAACTTTTGTCATCATTTTGCCAAGTAAAATTCTGATTATTATTATAATATTGGGAACATTTTAAAGTTTTCTTATAAAATTGTGACTTTTGTCGTGTAAAATGACGACTCTTTTCATAAAATTGCCAACATTTGAAGCTCTACTTGTAAAATTGTGACTGTTGTTGAGTAAAATTCAAACTTTTATCATAATATTGCACAAATGTTCAGTTTTTCTTGTAAAATTTGACATTTTCTGAGTAAAATGACAACTTTTGTCATCATTTTGCCAAGTAAAATTCTGATTATTATTATAATATTGGGAACATTTTAAAGTTTTCTTATAAAATTGTGACTTTTGTCGTGTAAAATGACGACTCTTTTCATAAAATTGCCAACATTTGAAGCTTTACTTGTAAAATTGTTAAATGTTGTTGAGTAAAATTCCAACTTTTATCATAATATTGCACAAATGTTCAGTTTTTCTTGTAAAATGTTGACATTTTCTGAGTAAAATGACGACTTTTGTCATCATTTTGCCAAGTAAAATTCGGATTATTTTTATAATATTGGAACTATTTTAAAGTTTTCTTATAAAATTGTGACTTTTGTGGAGTAGAATTGCGTCTCTTTTCATAAAATTGCCAACATTTGAAGCTCTACTTGTAAAATTTTGACTGTTGTTGAGTAAAATTCCAACTTTTATCATAATATTGCAAAAATGTTCAGTTTTTCTTGTAAAATGTTGACATTTTCTGAGTAAAATGACGACTTTTGTCATCATTTTGCCAAGTAAAATTCTGATTATTATTATAATATTGGAAACATTTTAAAGTTTTGTTATAAAATTGTGACTTTTGTGGAGTAAAATTGCGTCTCTTTTCATAAAATTCCCAACATTTGAAGCTTTACTTGTAAAATTGTTAAATGTTGTTGAGTAAAATTCCAACTTTTATCATAATATTGCAAAAATGTTCAGTTTTTCTTGTAAAATGTTGACATTTTCTGAGTAAAATGACGACTTTTGTCATCATTTTGCCAAGTAAAATTCTGATTATTATTATAATATTGGAAACATTTTAAAGTTTTCTTATAAAATTGTGACTTTTGTGGAGAAAAATTGCGGCTCTTTACATAAAATTGCCAACATTTGAAGCTTTACTTGTAAAATTGTTAAATGTTGTTGAGTAAAATTCCAACTTTTATCATAATATTGCAAAAATGTTCAGTTTTTCTTGTAAAATGTTGACATTTTCTGAGTAAAATGACGACTTTTGTCATTTTGCCAATTAAAATTCGGATTGTTATTATAATATTGGAAACATTTTAAAGTTTTCTTATAAAATTGTGACTTTTGTCGCGTAAAATGACGACTCTTTTCATAAAATTGCCAACATTTGAAGCTTTACTTGTAAAATTGTGACTGTTGTTGAGTAAAATTCCAACTTTTATCATAATATTGCAAAAATGTTCAGTTTTGCTTGTAAAATGTTGACATTTTCTGAGTAAAATGACGACTTTTGTCATCATTTTGCCAAGTAAAATTCTGATTATTATTATAATATTGGAAACATTTTAAAGTTTTCTTATAAAATTGTGACTTTTGTGGAGTAAAATTGCGGCTCTTTTCATAAAATTGCCAACATTTGAAACTTTACTTGTAAAATTGTTAAATGTTGTTGAGTAAAATTCCGACTTTTATCAAAATATTGCAAAAATGTTCAGTTTTTCTTGTGAAATGTTGACATTTTCTGAGTAAAATGACGACTTTTGTCATCATTTTGCCAAGTAAAATTCTGATTATTATTATAATATTGGAAACATTTTAAAGTTTTCTTATAAAATTGTGACTTTTGTGGAGTAAAATTGCGGCTCTTTTCATAAAATTGCCAACATTTGAAGCTTTACTTGTTGAATTGTTAAATGTTGTTGAGTAAAATTCCAACTTTTATCATAATATTGCAAAAATGTTCAGTTTTTCTTGTAAAATGTTGACATTTTCTGAGTAAAATGACGACTTTTGTCATCATTTTGCCAAGTGAAATTCTGATTATTATTATAATATTGGAAAAAATGTTCAGTTTTTCTTGTAAAATGTTGACATTTTCTGAGTAAAATGACGACTTTTGTCATCATTTTGCCAAGTGAAATTCTGATTATTATTATAATATTGGAAAAAAATTTAAGTTTTCTTATAAAATTGTGACTTTTGTGGAGTAAAATTGCGGCTCTTTTCATAAAATTGCCAACATTTGAAGCTTTACTTGTAAAATTGTTAAATGTTGTTGAGTAAAATTCCAACTTTTATCATAATATTGCAAAAATATTCAGTTTTTCTTGTAAAATGTTGACATTTTCTGAGTAAAATGACGACTTTTGTCATTTTGCCAATTAAAATTCGGATTGTTATTATAATATTGGAAACATTTTAAAGTTTTCTTATAAAATTGTGACTTTTGTCTCGTAAAATGACGACTCTTTTCATAAAATTGCCAACATTTGAAGCTTTACTTGTAAAATTGTGACTGTTGTTGAGTAAAATTCCAACTTTTATCATAATATTGCAAAAATGTTCAGTTTTGCTTGTAAAATGTTGACATTTTCTGAGTAAAATGACGACTTTTGTCATCATTTTGCCAAGTGAAATTCTAATTATTATTATAATATTGGAACTATTTTAAAGTTTTGTAATAAAATTGTGACTTTTGTGGAGTAAAATTGCGTCTCTTTTCATAAAATTGCCAACATTTGAAGCTTTACTTGTAAAATTGTTAAATGTTGTTGAGTAAAATTCCAACTTTTATCATAATATTGCAAAAATGTTCAGTTTTTCTTGTAAAATGTTGACATTTTCTGAGTAAAATGACAACTTTTGTCATCATTTTGCCAAGTAAAATTCTGATTATTATTATAATATTGGAAACATTTTAAAGTTTTCTTATAAAATTGTGACTCTTGTGGAGTAAAATTGCGTCTCTTTTCATAAAATTCCCAAAATTTGAAGCTTTACTTGTAAAATTGTTAAATGTTGTTGAGTAAAATTCCAACTTTTATCATAATATTGCAAAAATGTTCAGTTTTACTTGTAAAATGTTGACATTTTCTGAGTAAAATGACGACTTTTGTCATCTATTGTCAAGTAAAATTCTGATTATTATTATAATATTGGAAACATTTTAAAGTTTTCTTATAAAATTGTGACTTTTGTGGAGTAAAACTGCGGCTCTTTTCATAAAATTGCCAACATTTGAAGCTCTACTTGTAAAATTGTGACTGTTGTTGAGTAAAATTCCAACTTTTATCATAATATTGCACAAATGTTCAGTTTTTCTTGTAAAATTTGACATTTTCTGAGTAAAATGACAACTTTTGTCATCATTTTGCCAAGTAAAATTCTGATTATTATTATAATATTGGAACTATTTTAAAGTTTTGTAATAAAATTGTGACTTTTGTGGAGTAAAATTGCGTCTCTTTTCATAAAATTGCCAACATTTGAAGCTTTACTTGTTAAATTGTTAAATGTTGTTGAGTAAAATTCCAACTTTTATCATAATATTGCACAAATGTTCAGTTTTTCTTGTAAAATGTTGACATTTTCTGAGTAAAACGACGACTTTTTTCATCATTTCGCCAAGTAAAATCCGGATTATTATCATTATAATGTTGGAAACATTTTAAAGTTTTCTTATAAAATTGTGACTTTTGTGGAGTAAAATTGCGGCTCTTTACATAAAATTGCCAACATTTGAAGCTTTACTTGTAAAATTGTTAAATGTTGTTGAGTAAAATTCCAACTTTTATCATAATATTGCAAAAATGTTCAGTTTTTCTTGTAAAATGTTGACATTTTCTGAGTAAAATGACGACTTTTGTCATCATTTTGCCAAGTGAAATTCTGATTATTATTATAATATTGGAAAAAATGTTCAGTTTTTCTTGTAAAATGTTGACATTTTCTGAGTAAAATGACGACTTTTGTCATCATTTTGCCAAGTGAAATTCTGATTATTATTATAATATTGGAAAAAATTTTAAGTTTTCTTATAAAATTGTGACTTTTGTGGAGTAAAATTGCGGCTCTTTTCATAAAATTGTCAACATTTGAAGCTTTACTTGTTAAATTGTTAAATGTTGTTGAGTAAAATTCCAACTTTTATCATAATATTGCAAAAATGTTCAGTTTTTCTTGTAAAATGTTGACATTTTCTGAGTAAAATGACAACTTTTGTCATCATTTTGCCAAGTAAAATTCTGATTATTATTATAATATTGGAAACATTTTAAAGTTTTCTTATAAAATTGTGACTCTTGTGGAGTAAAATTGCGTCTCTTTTCATAAAATTCCCAAAATTTGAAGCTTTACTTGTAAAATTGTTAAATGTTGTTGAGTAAAATTCCAACTTTTATCATAATATTGCAAAAATGTTCAGTTTTACTTGTAAAATGTTGACATTTTCTGAGTAAAATGACGACTTTTGTCATCTATTGTCAAGTAAAATTCTGATTATTATTATAATATTGGAAACATTTTAAAGTTTTCTTATAAAATTGTGACTTTTGTGGAGAAAAATTGCGGCTCTTTACATAAAATTGCCAACATTTGAAGCTTTACTTGTAAAATTGTTAAATGTTGTTGAGTAAAATTCCAACTTTTATCATAATATTGCAAAAATGTTCAGTTTTTCTTGTAAAATGTTGACATTTTCTGAGTAAAATGACGACTTTTGTCATTTTGCCAATTAAAATTCGGATTGTTATTATAATATTGGAAACATTTTAAAGTTTTCTTATAAAATTGTGACTTTTGTCGTGTAAAATGACGACTCTTTTCATAAAATTGCCAACATTTGAAGCTTTACTTGTAAAATTGTGACTGTTGTTGAGTAAAATTCCAACTTTTATCATAATATTGCAAAAATGTTCAGTTTTGCTTGTAAAATGTTGACATTTTCTGAGTAAAATGACGACTTTTGTCATCATTTTGCCAAGTGAAATTCTGATTATTATTATAATATTGGAACTATTTTAAAGTTTTCTTATAAAATTGTGACTTTTGTGGAGTAAAATTGCGGCTCTTTTCATAAAATTTCCAACATTTGAAGCTCTACTTGTAAAATTGTGACTGTTGTTGAGTAAAATTCCAACTTTGATCATAATATTGCACAAATGTTCAGTTTTTATTGTAAAATGTTGACTTGCGTTGAGTAAATTTCCGACTTTTATCATTAATACTGCCAAAATTTTAAGTTTTTCTTGTAAAATTCCAACTCATTTTTCATAACAAGCTTTTTTATATGTGCATAGTATGTATATATTATTCATGTTGTAAATACACTTCTTTATATATCTAGAAAGGCTGGTCCTGAAGAGGGAGGCATTTTTCTCAGGTCTCAAGAAGGTAACAAATACAAGTGTGTGTGTGTGTGTGTGTGCGCACGTGTTTGTGTAGATTTATCGCATCCTCGGCAAGACGGTGGTGTGCTACCCGATCGTCTTTGATGTGAGCGACTTCTACCTGTCCCAGGATGTGATGCTGCTGATTGACGACATCAAGGTAGGTCGAAGGCCGCCAAGTTTTATGGGTCAACTTGAAGGCAAAAAGTCTTCCGATTTATTGCTTATATATATAGGACTGTCTCAGAAAATTAGAATATTGTGATAAAGTCCTTTATTTTCTGTAATGCAACTAAAAACATGGAAATGTCCTACATTCTGGATTCATTACACATCATGTTTTGCACTCCACCTCTTCATCTTTTTCGTATTGTAGGTTAAATAATCCCACACAGCTGACATTTTTACCGTAACTTTTAATTCACATGGCCGTCTTAGAACACAGACATGTGAATGTGTTGAAGGTGTGCTGGAAAATGCGGAACGGAGCGTAGGGAGCAGCAGAAAGGGGAATGTATTATTTTGGTGCATTGGAAAACACGGACATATATATCTATATCTATATCTATATATATATATATATATATGTATATATATATATATATATGTATATATATGTATGTATATATATATATATTCAGGACTGTCTCAGAAAATTAGAATATTGTGATAAAGTCCTTTATTTTCTGTAATGCAACTAAAAACATGAAAATGTCATACATTCTGGATTCATTACACAGCAACTGAAATATTGCAAGCCTTTTATTATTTTAATATTGCTGATTATGGCATACAGCGTAAGAAAACTCAAAAATCCTATCTCAAAAAATTTGAATATTTCCTCAGACCAAGTAAAAAAATATATCTATAACAGCAAAACAAAATCCAACATTTGAAAATGTCAATTAATGCACTCAGTACTTGGTTGGGAATCCTTTTGCACGGATTACTGCATCAATGCGGCGTGGCATGGAGGCAATCGGCCTGTGGCATTGCTGAGGTGTTATGGATGCCCAGGATGCTTCAATAGCGGCCTTCAGCTCATTTGCATTATTGGGTCTGGTGTCTTTCAGCTTCTTCTTCACAATACCCCACAAATTCTCTATGAGGTTCAGGTCAGGGGAGTTGGTAGGCCAATGGAGGACAGTAATGCCATGGTCAGTACACCAGTTACTGCTGGTTTTGGCACTGTGGACAGGTGCCAGATCATGCTGGGAAATGAAATCATCATCTCCATAGAGCTTTACAACAGATACAGCTTCAATAGCCGTATTCCCATGGTGAGGCCACTCCTGAACTCTAGACAACGGAAGTTCACTCAGTCAGCAATAGTTTGGGGAGCCATATCAGCTGCTGGTTTTGGTCCACTGTGTTTCATCAAGTCCAGAGTCAATGCAGCTGTGTACATGCTTCCATCTGTTGTAAAGCTCTATGGAGATGATGATTTAATTTCCCAGAATGATCTGGCACCTGCTCAAAAAAGTAAAAGGTAGAACAAAGTTAACATTTAAAGGTAGTAAATGTAAGGCAAAATACTGTATATTAAAGGGAACATTTGCTAAATAAAAGGCAAAAGAAATAGAAGGTATATAAAAAGAAAAATACAAGAATTAAAGGTACAAGGTGAAACAAGGTAAATTGACGATAAAAGAAGTTAAAGGTAAATAGAAGGTAGAACAAAGATTTAAAATGTAAAGGTAGTAAATGAAAGGCAAAATACTGTATATCAAAGGGAAAATTAGGTAAATAGGGGGTAAAATAAGATAAATAGAAGGTATATAGAAAGAAAAATGCGAAAATTAAAAGTAAAAGGTGAAACAAGGTAAATTGATGATAAAAGAAGTAAAAGGTAAATAGAAGGTAGAACTAAATTAAAATTTAAAGGTAGTAAATGAAAGGCAGAATACTGTATATCAAAGGGAAAATGAGGTAAATAGAAGGTAAAATAAGATAAATAGAAGGTATATAGAAAGAAAAATACAAGAATTAAATGTAAAAGGTGAAACAAGGTAAGTCGAAAATAAAAGGAGTAAATAAACAAGTACCAGATAAATAGAAGGTAGAAGAAAGTTCATATTTAAAGGTAGTAAATGAAAGAAAAAATACTGTATATCAAAGGGAAAATGAGGTAAGTAGAAGGCAAAAGAAAATAAATAGAAGGTATATAGAAAGAAAAATAAGAGAATTAAAGGTGAAAGGTGGAACAAAGTAAATTGACAATAAATGAAGTAAATAAAAAGTAAAAGGTAGAACAAAATTAAAATGTAAAGGTAGTAATTGAAAGGCAAAATATTGTTTGTTAAAGTGAAAATGAGGTCAATAGAGGGTAAAGGAAATGTAAAAGAAGAAATATAGAAGGTAAACCAAGTCAAGAAAAGTTTAAAGAGGGTAAATAAAAGGTCAAGGAAAGTAAAGTCTCGCTTGTGTGCTTAGCTGCTGTGTAGCTGCGAGTTCCTTACAACCCGGCGTGCTTACCTTTGTGTAAATGTTGTGTTGTGTGTTTGTAGAACGCCTTGCAGTTCATCAAGCAGTGTTGGAAGATGCAAGGCCGGCCTCTCTTCCTGGTCCTCATCCACGAGGACAACATCAAGTACATCAACACAAATGCAGTCAGCTTCTTTGATCTCTTTATTGATTGTGATGGTTGTGTGTGTGCAGGGGGAGCCGCTTCAATCCGGTCCTGGACATGCTGGCTTCCTTCAAGAAGGGCAGCATTGGGGGGGTCAAAGTTCACGTGGACAGACTCCAGGTCAGTGCCTCGGGTCCCAAAGTCTCACCAAATGGCCCTGACTGGACCCAAACTCACCAAGCACACTGGAGGCTCAGTGCTCAATAAACGCTGAACAATCGCTAAATAAACGACAAATAAACGACAAATAAACACTCACCTAAAGCTAAATGAATGTTAAATAATCACTAAATAAATGCAAAATAAATACAGACTTAATGCTCAATAAATGTTAAATAATCACTAAATAAATGCCAAATAAACGCCAAATAAATACTCACCTAATGCTAAATGAATGTTAAATAATCACTAAATAAATGCCAAATAAATACTCACCTAATACTAAATGAATGTTAAATAATCACTAAATAAATGCCAAATAAACGCCAAATAAATACTCACCTAATGCTAAATGAATGTTATATAATCACTAAATAAATGCCAAATAAATACAGACTTAATGTTAAATAAATGTTAAATAATCACTAAATAAATGCCAAATAAATACAGACTTAATGCTCAATAAATGTTAAATAATCACTAAATAAATGCCAAATAAACGCCAAATAAATACTCACCTAATGCTAAATGAATGTTAAATAATCACTAAATAAATGCCAAATAAATACTCACCTAATACTAAATGAATGTTAAATAATCACTAAATAAATGCCAAATAAACGCCAAATAAATACTCACCTAATGCTAAATGAATGTTATATAATCACTAAATAAATGCCAAATAAATACAGACTTAATGTTAAATAAATGTTAAATAATCACTAAATAAATGCCAAATAAATACAGACTTAATGCTCAATAAATGTTAAATAATCACTAAATAAATGCCAAATAAACGCCAAATAAATACTCACCTAATGCTAAATGAATGTTAAATAATCACTAAATAAATGCCAAATAAATACTCACCTAATACTAAATGAATGTTAAATAATCACTAAATAAATGCCAAATAAACGCCAAATAAATACTCACCTAATGCTAAATGAATGTTATATAATCACTAAATAAATGCCAAATAAATACAGACTTAATGTTAAATAAATGTTAAATAATCACTAAATAAATGCCAAATAAATACAGACTTAATGCTCAATAAATGTTAATCACTAAATAAATGCCAAATAAACGCCAAATAAATACTCACCTAATGCTAAATGAATGTTAAATAATCACTAAATAAATGCCAAATAAATACAGACTTAATGCTCAATAAATGTTAAATAATCACTAAATAAATGCCAAATAAACGCCAAATAAATACTCACCTAATGCTAAATGAATGTTAAATGATCACTAAATAAATGCCAAATAATTGCCAAATAAATACTCAGTTAATGCTAAATAAATGTTAAATAATCACTAAATAAATGCCAAATAAACGGCAAATAAATATTCACCTAACGCTGAATGAATGTTAAATAATCACTAAATAAATGCCAAATAAATACAGACTTAATGTTAAATAAATGTTAAATAATCACAAAATAAATGCCAAATAAATACAGACTTAATGCTCAATAAATGTTAAATAATCACTAAATAAATGCCAAATAAATACAGACTTAATGTTAAATAAATGTTAAATAATCACTAAATAAATGCCAAATAAATACAGACTTAATGCTCAATAAATGTTAAATAATCACTAAATAAATGCCAAATAAACGCCAAATAAATACTCACCTAATGCTAAATGAATGTTAAATAATCACTAAATAAATGCCAAATAAATACTCACCTAATACTAAATGAATGTTAAATAATCACTAAATAAATGCCAAATAAACGCCAAATAAATACTCACCTAATGCTAAATGAATGTTATATAATCACTAAATAAATGCCAAATAAATACAGACTTAATGTTAAATAAATGTTAAATAATCACTAAATAAATGCCAAATAAATACAGACTTAATGCTCAATAAATGTTAATCACTAAATAAATGCCAAATAAACGCCAAATAAATACTCACCTAATGCTAAATGAATGTTAAATAATCACTAAATAAATGCCAAATAAATACAGACTTAATGCTCAATAAATGTTAAATAATCACTAAATAAATGCCAAATAAACGCCAAATAAATACTCACCTAATGCTAAATGAATGTTAAATGATCACTAAATAAATGCCAAATAATTGCCAAATAAATACTCAGTTAATGCTAAATAAATGTTAAATAATCACTAAATAAATGCCAAATAAACGGCAAATAAATATTCACCTAACGCTGAATGAATGTTAAATAATCACTAAATAAATGCCAAATAAATACAGACTTAATGCTCAATAAATGTTAATCACTAAATAAATGCCAAATAAACGCCAAATAAATACTCACCTAATGCTAAATGAATGTTAAATAATCACTAAATAAATGCCAAATAAATACAGACTTAATGCTCAATAAATGTTAAATAATCACTAAATAAATGCCAAATAAACGCCAAATAAATACTCACCTAATGCTAAATGAATGTTAAATGATCACTAAATAAATGCCAAATAATTGCCAAATAAATACTCAGTTAATGCTAAATAAATGTTAAATAATCACTAAATAAATGCCAAATAAACGCCAAATAAATATTCACCTAACGCTGAATGAATGTTAAATAATCACTAAATAAAGGCCAAATAAATACAGACTTAATGCTCAATAAATGTTAAATAATCACTAAATAAATGCCAAATAATTGCCAAATAAATACTCACCTAATGCTAAATGAATGTTAAATAATCACTAAATAAATGCCAAATAAATACAGACTTAATGCTCAATAAATGTTAAATAATCACTAAATAAATGCCAAATAAACGCAAAATAAATACTCACCTAATGCTAAATGAATGTTAAATAATCACTTAATAAATGCCAAATAAATACAGACTTAATGCTCAATAAATGTTAAATAATCACTAAATAAATGCCAAATAAACGCCAAATAAATACTCACCTACTGCTAAATGAATGTTAAATGATCACTAAATAAATGCCAAATAATTGCCAAATAAATACTCAGTTAATGCTAAATAAATGTTAAATAATCACTAAATAAATGCCAAATAAACGCCAAATAAATACTCACCTAATGCTAAATGAATGTTAAATAATCACTAAATAAATGCCAAATAAATACAGACTTAATGCTCAATAAATGTTAAATAATCACTAAATAATTGCCAAATAAATACTCACCTAATGCTAAATGAATGTTACATAATCACTTAATAGATGCCAAATAAATACAGACTTAATGCTCAATAAATGTTAAATAATCACTAAATAAATGCCAAATAAATACAGACTTAATGCTCAATAAATGTTAAATAATCACTAAATAAATACAGACTTAATGTTAAATAAATGTTAAATAATCACTAAATAAATGCCAAATAAACGCGAAATAAATACTCACCTAATGCTAAATGAATGTTAAATAATCACTTAATAAATGCCAAATAAATACAGACTTAATGCTCAATAAATGTTAAATAATCACTAAATAAATGCCAAATAAATACAGACTTAATGTTAAATAAATGTTACATAATTACTAAATAAATGCCAAATAAACGCCAAATAAATACTCACCTAATGCTAAATGAATGTTATATAATCACTAAATAAATGCCAAATAAATACAGACTTAATGTTAAATAAATGTTAAATAATCACTAAATAAATGCCAAATAAATACAGACTTAATGCTCAATAAATGTTAATCACTAAATAAATGCCAAATAAACGCCAAATAAATACTCACCTAATGCTAAATGAATGTTAAATAATCACTAAATAAATGCCAAATAAATACAGACTTAATGCTCAATAAATGTTAAATAATCACTAAATAAATGCCAAATAAACGCCAAATAAATACTCACCTAATGCTAAATGAATGTTAAATGATCACTAAATAAATGCCAAATAATTGCCAAATAAATACTCAGTTAATGCTAAATAAATGTTAAATAATCACTAAATAAATGCCAAATAAACGGCAAATAAATATTCACCTAACGCTGAATGAATGTTAAATAATCACTAAATAAATGCCAAATAAATACAGACTTAATGCTCAATAAATGTTAATCACTAAATAAATGCCAAATAAACGCCAAATAAATACTCACCTAATGCTAAATGAATGTTAAATAATCACTAAATAAATGCCAAATAAATACAGACTTAATGCTCAATAAATGTTAAATAATCACTAAATAAATGCCAAATAAACGCCAAATAAATACTCACCTAATGCTAAATGAATGTTAAATGATCACTAAATAAATGCCAAATAATTGCCAAATAAATACTCAGTTAATGCTAAATAAATGTTAAATAATCACTAAATAAATGCCAAATAAACGCCAAATAAATATTCACCTAACGCTGAATGAATGTTAAATAATCACTAAATAAATGCCAAATAAATACAGACTTAATGCTCAATAAATGTTAAATAATCACTAAATAAATGCCAAATAATTGCCAAATAAATACTCACCTAATGCTAAATGAATGTTAAATAATCACTAAATAAATGCCAAATAAATACAGACTTAATGCTCAATAAATGTTAAATAATCACTAAATAAATGCCAAATAAACGCAAAATAAATACTCACCTAATGCTAAATGAATGTTAAATAATCACTTAATAAATGCCAAATAAATACAGACTTAATGCTCAATAAATGTTAAATAATCACTAAATAAATGCCAAATAAACGCCAAATAAATACTCACCTAATGCTAAATGAATGTTAAATGATCACTAAATAAATGCCAAATAATTGCCAAATAAATACTCAGTTAATGCTAAATAAATGTTAAATAATCACTAAATAAATGCCAAATAAACGCCAAATAAATACTCACCTAATGCTAAATGAATGTTAAATAATCACTAAATAAATGCCAAATAAATAGACTTAATGCTCAATAAATGTTAAATAATCACTAAATAATTGCCAAATAAATACTCACCTAATGCTAAATGAATGTTAAATAATCACTTAATAGATGCCAAATAAATACAGACTTAATGCTCAATAAATGTTAAATAATCACTAAATAAATGCCAAATAAATACAGACTTAATGCTCAATAAATGTTAAATAATCACTAAATAAATACAGACTTAATGTTAAATAAATGTTAAATAATCACTAAATAAATGCCAAATAAACGCGAAATAAATACTCACCTAATGCTAAATGAATGTTAAATAGTCACTTAATAAATGCCAAATACATACAGACTTAATGCTCAATAAATGTTAAATAATCACTAAATAAATGCCGAATAAATACAGACTTAATGCTCAATAAATGTTAAATAATCACTAGGTAAATGCTAAATAAACGCCAAATATTCACCTAAAGCTAAATGAATGTTAGATAATCACTAAATAAATGCCAAATAAATACAGACTTAATGTTTAATAATCACTAAATAAATGCCAAATAAACGCCAAACAAATACTCACCTAATGCTAAATGAATGTTAAATAATCACTAAATAAATGCCAAATACATACAGACTTAATGCTCAATAAATGTTAAATAATCACTAGGTAAATGCCAAATAAACGCCAAATATTCACCTAAAGCTAAATGAATGTTAAATAATCACTAAATAAATGCCAAATAAATACAGACTTAATGTTAAATAAATGTTAAATAATCACTAAATAAATGCCAAATAAACCCCAAATAAATACTCACCTAATGCTAAATGAATGTTAAATAAGCACTAAATAAATGCCAAATAAATACAGACTTAATGCTAAATAAATGTTAAATAATCACTAAATAAATGCTGAATAAATACAGACTTAATGTTAAATAAATGTTAAATAATCACTAAATAAATGCCAAATAAACACCAAATAAATACTCACCTAATGCTAAATGAATGTTAAATAAGCACTAAATAAATGCCAAATAAATACAGACTTAATGCTCAATAAATGTTAAATAATCACTAAATAATTGCCAAATAAATACTCACCTAATGCTAAATGAATGTTACATAATCACTTAATAGATGCCAAATAAATACAGACTTAATGCTCAATAAATGTTAAATAATTACTAAATAAATGCCAAATAAATACAGACTTAATGCTCAATAAATGTTAAATAATCACTAAATAAATGCCAAATAAATACAGACTTAATGCTCAATAAATGTTAAATAATCACTAAATAAATACAGACTTAATGCTCAATAAATGTTAAATAATCACTAAATAAATGCCAAATAAACGCGAAATAAATACTCACCTAATGCTAAATGAATGTTAAATAATCACTTAATAAATGCCAAATAAATACAGACTTAATGCTCAATAAATGTTAAATAATCACTAAATAAATGCCAAATAAATACAGACTTAATGTTAAATAAATGTTACATAATTACTAAATAAATGCCAAATAAACGCCAAACAAATACTCACCTAATGCTAAATGAATGTTAAATAATCACTAAATAAATGCCAAATACATACAGACTTAATGCTCAATAAATGTTAAATAATCACTAAATAAATGCCGAATAAATACAGACTTAATGCTCAATAAATGTTAAATAATCACTAGGTAAATGCCAAATAAACGCCAAATATTCACCTAAAGCTAAATGAATGTTAGATAATCACTAAATAAATGCCAAATAAATACAGACTTAATGTTAAATAATCACTAAATAAATGCCAAATAAACGCCAAATAAATACTCACCTAATGCTAAATGAATGTTAAATAATCACTTAATAAATGCCAAATAAATACAGACTTAATGCTAAATAAATGTTAAATAATCACTAAATAAATGCCAAATAAACGCCAAATAAATATTCACCTAATGCTAAATAAATGGTAAATAATCACTAAATAAATGCCAAATAAATACAGACTTAATGTTAAATAAATGTTAAATAATCACTAAATAAATGCCAAATAAACGCCAAATAAATACTCACCTAATGCTAAATGAATGTTAAATAATCACTAAATAAATGCCAAATAAATACAGACTTAATGTTAAATAAATGTTAAATAATCACTAAATAAATGCTGAATAAATACAGACTTAATGCTAAATAAATGTTAAATAATTACTAAATAAATGCTGAATAAATGCCAAAGAAATTCTGACTTAACTCTAAATAAATGTTAAAAAAAAATCCACAAAATTCATGCAAAAAAACTGCTAAATAAATACTGAATTAATACCAAATAAATGTTGAATAATGACTGAATAAACAATATTGCAAGCTCATAAATCCTACATAATCACTCAAAAATTCTGAATAACCACTAAATAAATTATAAATAAATACTGAATTACTGGCATTTAATCACTAAAAAAACAACAAACAAATGCAAAATAATGCTGAAATTAATTCTGAATGACCACCAAATAAATGCAAAACAAATTCTCTATTAATAGTGATTTAATGTGACATGAATTTTGAATATTCACTTAGTAAACAAAGAAATACATGCTGAAAAAAATGCTACTTAAGCAGTCAATAAATGCTGGGTGAACACTAAATAAATGCTAAATAAACACTGACTCAGCGCTAAATAAACGCGGAATAATCACAAAATCGATAATAAATAAAGACAAGATAAATGCTAAATAATTGCTGGTTAATTGCCAAATGAACAATAAACAAATGAATAATCAGTAAATAAAAACTACAGAAGAAAAGCTAAATAGTCACAAAATAATACTAAATAAATGCGAAACAAACACGACATAAATGCTAAATGCACACTGAAATATTACAAAATTAACACAAAAGAAATTATTAAAAATTTGTAAACAAACAATATATAGATGATAAATAGTTGCTGATTGATTGCCAAATAAACGCAGAATAATTGTTTAAATAAATGCTGTACAAACGCTAAATAATCACAAAAACAATAAGAAATAAATGCTAAATAACCACTGAATGATTGCTCAATAAATAAATTTAAAAAATTAAATAAATGATAAATATATGATAAATAGACACAAAATAAATAAAAATAAATCATAAATAACCACTGAATGATTGCTAAATAAATGAATATAAAACATTAAATATATGATAAATGGACACAAAATAAATACAAATAAATGCTAAATAACCACTGAATGATTGCTAAATAAATGAAAAAAAATAAATAAATATATGATAAAAGGACACAAAATACATAAAAAATAAATGCTAAATAACCACTGAATGATTGCTAAAGAAATGAAAAAAAAACATTGAATATATGATAAATGGACACAAAATAAATACAAATAAATGCTAAATAACCACTGAATGATTGCTAAATAAATGAAAAATAAAAAATAAATATATGATAAAAGGACACAAAATACATAAAAAATAAATGCTAAATAACCACTGAATGATTGCTAAATAAATGAAAAAAAAACATAAAATATATGATAAATGGACACAAAATACATAAAAAATAAATGCTAAATAACCACTGAATGATTGCTAAATAAATGGAAAAAAATAAATTAAATATATGATAAATGGCCACAAAATAAATGCTAAATAACCACTGAATGATTGCTAAAGAAATGAAAAAAAAAACATTAAATATATGATAAATGGACACAAAATAAATACAAATAAATGCTAAATAACCACTGAATGATTGCTAAATAAATGAAAAATAAAAAATAAATATATGATAAAAGGACACAAAATACATAAAAAATAAATGCTAAATAACCACTGAATGATTGCTAAATAAATGAAAAAAAAACATTAAATATATGATAAATGGACACAAAATACACAAAAAATAAATGCTAAATAACCACTGAATGATTGCTAAATAAATGAAAAAAAATGGATTAAATATATGATAAATGGCCACAAAATAAATGCTAAATAACCACTGAATGATTGCTAAAGAAATGAAAAAAAAACATTAAATATATGATAAATGGACACAAAATAAATACAAATAAATGCTAAATAACCACTGAATGATTGCTAAATAAATGAAAAATAAAAAATAAATATATGATAAAAGGACACAAAAGACATAAAAAATAAATGCTAAATAACCACTGAATGATTGCTAAATAAATGGAAAAAAACATTAAATATATTATAAATGGACACACAATAAATACAAATAAATGCTAAATAACCACTGAATGATTGCTGAATAAATGAAAAAATAAAAATAAATATATGATGGATGGACACCAAATAAATAAAAATAAATGCTAAATAACCACTGAATGATTGCTGAATAAATGAAAAAAATAAAAATAAATATGTGATGAATGGACACAAAATAAAAATAAAAAAATGCTAAATAACCACTGAATGAATGCTGAATAAATGAAAATAAAATAAATAAATATATGATAAAAGGACACAAATAAATAAAAAAATAAATGCTAAATAACCACTGAATGATTGCTAAATAAATGAAAATAAATAAATAAATATATGATAAAAAGACACAAAATACCTAAAAAATAAATGCTAAATAACCACTGAATGATTGCTAAATAAATGGAAAAAAAAACATTAAATATATGATAAATGGACACAAAATAAATACAAATAAATGCTAAATAACCACTGAATGATTGCTGAATAAATGAAAAAATAAAAAATAAATATATGATGAATGGACTCAAAACAAATAAAAATAAATGCTAAATAACCACTGAATGATTGCTGAATAAATGAAAAAAATAAAAATAAATATGTGATGAATGGACACAAAATAAAAATAAAAAAATGCTAAATAACCACTGAATGAATGCTGAATAAATGAAAATAAAATAAATAAATATATGATAAAAGGACACAAATAAATAAAAAAATAAATGCTAAATAACCACTGAATGATTGCTAAATAAATGAAAATAAATGAATAAATTTATGATAAAAAGACACAAAATACCTAAAAAATAAATGCTAAATAACCACTGAATGAATGCTAAATAAATGAAAATAAATAAATAAATATATGATAAAAGGACACAAAATACATAAAAAATAAATGCTAAATAACCACTGAATGATTGCTAAATAAATGGAAAAAAAAACATTAAATATATGATAAATGGACACAAAATAAATACAAATAAATGCTAAATAACCACTGAATGATTGCTGAATAAATGAAAAAATAAAAAATAAATATATGATGAATGGACTCAAAACAAATAAAAATAAATGCTAAATAACCACTGAATGATTGCTGAATAAATGAAAAAAAAATAAAAAATTATATATGATAACTAGACACAAAATAAATAAAAATAAATGCTAAATAACCACTGAATGATTGCTAAATAAATGAAAAATAAAAAATAAATATATGATAAAAGGACACAAAATACATAAAAAATAAATGCTAAATAACCACTGAATGATTGCTAAATAAATGAAAAAAAAACATTAAATAAATGATAAATGGACACAAAATAAATACAAATAATTGCTAAATAACCACTGAATGATTGCTAAATAAATGGAAAAAAACATTAAATATATTATAAATGGACACACAATAAATACAAATAAATGCTAAATAACCACTGAATGATTGCTGAATAAATTAAAAAATAAAAATAAATATATGATGGATGGACACCAAATAAATAAAAATAAATGCTAAATAACCACTGAATGATTGCTGAATAAATGAAAAAAATAAAAATAAATATGTGATGAATGGACACAAAATAAAAATAAAAAATGCTAAATAACCACTGAATGAATGCTGAATAAATGAAAATAAAATAAATAAATATATGATAAAAGGACACAAATAAATAAAAAAATAAATGCTAAATAACCACTGAATGATTGCTAAATAAATGAAAATAAATAAATAAATATATGATAAAAAGACACAAAATACCTAAAAAATAAATGCTAAATAACCACTGAATGAATGCTAAATAAATGAAAATAAATAAATAAATATATGATAAAAGGACACAAAATACATAAAAAATAAATGCTAAATAACCACTGAATGATTGCTAAATAAATGGAAAAAAAAACATTAAATATATGATAAATGGACACAAAATAAATACAAATAAATGCTAAATAACCACTGAATGATTGCTGAATAAATGAAAAAATAAAAAATAAATATATGATGAATGGACTCAAAACAAATAAAAATAAATGCTAAATAACCACTGAATGATGATTGCTGAATAAATGAAAAAAAAATAAAAAATTATATATGATAACTAGACACAAAATAAATAAAAATAAATGCTAAATAAACACTGTGACTTTTGCGTCTTTTCCAGACGTTGATATCAGGAGCCGTGGTGGAGCAGCTGGACTTCCTGCGGGTCAACGAGGCCGAGTAAGAACTTCCTTTAAGACTGGAGAACATTTTATTAAAGTCCATGGCTCACATGTTGTCCTTAACTAATACTAAAACATTCTCAAGAATAGGAACTCATGATATGGGCTGTCATTATGGACTCAGACCTTTTTATATACATTGAGCAAGTTACTTTTGAAAATGATGCAGCGTGCATGAGAAAGCGGGACATAACTCCAGCCTCCATGAACTATTCCCTGTCTTCTGGTCATGTGATGTGCTGAAGGATCCCGGAGTTCAGGAGCTTCGAGGAGCTGGAGATGCCCAAACACTCCAAGGTGAAGCGTCAGACCAGCACGCCCAACGCCTCCGACCTGGAGCAGCAGCCCGAGATCAGCGTGGACGAGTGGCTGCTCAAGTCCACCCACGAAGTCCTCCAGAAGTTCCACGTGAGTCCTTGTGTCCGTCACATTAGGGGTACCTAATGGAGTGTCCGCTGAGTGGCTGTACGGGAGGCCTTGTGGTTTGTCCTTCCTATTCCACGCGTGTCGCTCCTTTAATTCCCATGGAAATGAGGCGATACGGGCGCGATCATCCATTATCGTCACGGCGGCAGCTCTGCAAGACACCCAGATGCCTAATTACAATTTCACAGCAGCTTGGGAAATGTGCAACTTTTGTGTTAGCAGAAGTGACGACGATGTGGGGATTAATCGTGTGTGTGTGTGTGTGTGTGTGTGTGTGTGTGTGTGTGTGTGTGTGTGTGTGTGTGTGTGTGTGTGTGTGTGTGTGTGTGTGTGTGTGTGTGTGTCATCATCCAGGACTGCAACTGCTTAGCCAGCCAGGCTCAGCTTGCCGGCATCCTGATCCAGAGGGAAGGGCCACACTTTCTGGATAAAGATGGTGAGTTTATTGTTCTTATTTTTATTTGTATTATTATTATTATTATTATTATTATTATTGTCGTTGTTAAAGTAGCAGTGATTGTCACACACATACAAAGTGTGGCAAAATTATTCTCTGCATCACTCTTGTTCACACCCTGGGATTATTATTATTAATATTATTGTTATTGCCATTATTAGGGTCCGCCCTGCCAGCAAAGGACATCCATGTCCTTTGCCATGGCAAGGACCCTATTGAATCTGCTGCGTTTATTAGGGTCCGCCCTGCAATGGCAAAGGACATCCATGTCCTTTGCCATGGCAAGGACCCTATTGAATCTGCTGCGTTTTATTATTATTATTATTATTATTCCGCAGCTTCGAACCCTAATTTGACCCACTGACCATGCTCCAAAACTCACCAAATTTTAAACACACATCGGTAAGGCTTGGCAAAAACACATATTAAGCAACCAAACCCCAAAATACAAAATTGCGCGCTAGCGCCCCCTATGAAAAAAAAAAAAATAACTGCTTGTAACTTCCGTTAGGAATGTCGTAGAGACGTGAAACGAAAACCTCTATGTAAATTTGACTTAGACCTACATTTCATAATAGTATGTTCTCGGGCAAAAATCAACAGAAATTTTGCAAAAACCCATTCAAAGCAAAATTTTTGCAAAAAAATGCTATTTTTGCCTCTTTGAGCTGTAATTTGACCCCCTTAAAATGCTTCAAAACTCACCAAACTTGGAACAAACATCAGGACTGGCAGAAATTGCAATCTAATGAAAAAAAAAAAAAAAAAAACTCAAAATTGCGCTCTAGCTTAATTTTTCAATAAAACACAGAAAAAACTGCTTCCAGGAAGAAACAACAGACAAAACTGCTTGTAACTTCGGGTAGGAATGTCGGAAAGACATGAAACAAAAACTTCTATGTAGGTCTCATTAAGACCTACATTTTAGTAATTGACAGCTAGCAGAAATAATCAACAGGAAGTTGGCAATTACCCCTTCAAAATAAAAGTTTTGTAAAAACCCGTCACCTTTTTCAAATCGAAACTCCTCCCAGTGCGTTTGTCGTTTCGGCTTCAAACTCGCACAGGAGAGAGATTGAACCCTTTTAAAAAAAGTGGTCGGACAAAGTTGTGATAAGTTCTAAGGTTTTGATTTTACGCGCCTTCAAAGAACCCCTGCGCAAATTTTCCAAAAAAATATCATTTTTACCTCTTTGAGCTGTAATTTGACCCCCTTAAAATGCTTCAAAACTCACCAAACTTGGCACACACATCAGGACTGGCAGAAATTGCGATCTAGTGAAAAAACCAAACCCCAAAACTCAAAATTGTGCTCTAGCGCCCCCTAGGAATACAACACAAACAATACCCTAATTTGACCCCCTTAACATGCTTCAAAACTCACCAAAGTTGACACACACGTCGGTACGGTGTCCCTCCCCAACATATTAAGCAACCAAACCCCAAAAATGAAAATTGCGCGCTAGCGCCCCCTAGCAAAAAACAAAAACAAATCGCTTGTAACTTCCGTCAGGAATGTCGTAGAGACATGAAACAAAAACCTCTGTGTAGGTCTGACTTAGACCTACATTTCCAATAAAAAATGTCTATACCCAAAATCAACAGAAATCTTGCAAAAACTCATTCAAAGCAAATTTTCGCAAAAAAATGCTATTTTTGCCTCTTTGAGCTGCAATTTGACCCCCTTAAAATGCTTCAAAACTCACCAAACTTGGCACACACATCAGAACTGGCAGAAATTGCGATCTAGTGAAAAAACCAAACCTTAAAACTCAAAATTGCGCTCTATTGCAATTTTTGAAAAAAACACAGAAAAACTGCTCCTAGGAAGAGGAAACGGATAAAACTGCTTGTAACTTCTGGTAGGAACGTCGGACAGACATGAAACAAAAAACTCTAAGTAGGTCTCACTTACACCTACATTTTGATGATTGGCATCTTTCAGTTGAAATCAACAGGAAGTTGGCAATTACCCCTTCAAAATAAAAGTTTTGTAAAAAGCCGTCACCTTTTTCCAGACAAAACTGCTTGTAACTTCTGTTAGGAATGTCGTAGAGACATGAAACAAAGACCTCTATGTTGGTCTGACTAAGATCGGGACTCGGGACACGGCGGCGGCGGCGGCGGCCAACGGCGGACCCGACCAACGCTGCTTGCAGCTTTAATTATTATTATTATTATTATTATTCCGCCGCCTCTTTGAACCTTAATTTGACCCACTGACCATGCTCCAAAACTCACCAAATTTCACACACTCATCAGAACTGGCGAAAATTGCCATCTAATAAAAAAACCAAACCCGAAAAATGAAAAATGCGCTCTAGCGCCCCCTACAAAAATCAAAAAACAGATTGCTCGTAACTTCCGTTAGGAATGTCGTAGAGACATGAAACAAAATCCTCTATGTAGAACTGACCTAGACCTAAATTCCCCATCAGAAACTCCTATACCTAAAATCAACAGAAATTTTGCAAAACCCTTTCAAAGCAAAATTTTCGCCAAAAAACGCTATTTTTGCCTCTTTGAGCTGCAATTTGACCCCCTTAAAATGCTTCAAAACTCACCAAACTTGGCAGACACATCAGGACTGGCAGAAATTGCGATCTAATGAAAAAAAAAAAAAAAAAATCTCAAAATTGTGCTCTAGCGCAATTTTTCAATAAAACACAGAAAAAACTGCTTCCAGGAAGAAACCACAGACAAAACTGCTTGTAACTTCGGGTAGGAATGTCGGAAAGACATGAAACAAAAACTTCTATGTAGGTCTCATTAAGACCTACATTTTAGTAATTGACAGCTAGCAGAAATAATCAACAGGAAGTTGGCAATTACCCCTTCAAAATAAAAGTTTTGTAAAAACCCGTCACCTTTTTCAAATCAAAACTCCTCCCAGTGCGTTTGTCGTTTCGGCTTCAAACTCGCACAGGAGAGAGATTGAACCCTTTTAAAAAAAGTGGTCGGACAAAGTTGTGATAAGTTCTAAGGTTTTGATTTTACGCGCCTTCAAAGAACCCCTGCGCAAATTTTCCAAAAAAATATCATTTTTACCTCTTTGAGCTGTAATTTGACCCCCTTAAAATGCTTCAAAACTCACCAAACTTGGCACACACATCAGGACTGGCAACAATTGCGATCTAGTGAAAAAACCAAACCCCAAAACTCAAAATTGTGCTCTAGCGCCCCCTAGGAATACAACACAGACAATACCCTAATTTGACCCCCTTAACATGCTTCAAAACTCACCAAAGTTGACACACACGTCGGTACGGTGTCCCTCCCCAACATATTAAGCAACCAAACCCAAAAAATTAAAATTGCGCGCTAGCGCCCCCTAGCAAAAAACAAAAACAAACCGCTTGTAACTTCCGTCAGGAATGTCGTAGAGACATGAAACAAAAACCTCTGTGTAGGTCTGACTAAGACCTACATTTCCAATAAAAAATGTCTATACCCAAAATCAACAGAAATCTTGCAAAAACTCATTCAAAGCAAAATTTTCGCAAAAAAATGCTATTTTTGCCTCTTTGAGCTGCAATTTGACCCCCTTAAAATGCTTCAAAACTCACCAAACTTGGCACACACATCAGGACTGGCAGAAATTGCGATCTAGTGAAAAAACCAAACCTTAAAACTCAAAATTGCGCTCTATTGCAATTTTTGAAAAAAACACAGAAAAACTGCTCCTAGGAAGAGGAAACGGATAAAACTGCTTGTAACTTCTGGTAGGAACGTCGGACAGACATGAAACAAAAACCTCTATGTATGTCTCACTTAGACCTACATTTTGATAGGTGGCATCTTTCAGTTAAAATCAACAGGAAGTTGGCAATTACCCCTTCAAAATAAAAGTTTTGTAAAAAGCCGTCACCTTTTTCCAGACAAAACTGCTTGTAACTTCTGTTAGGAATGTCGTAGAGACATGAAACAAAGACCTCTATGTTGGTCTGACTAAGATCGGGACTCGGGACACGGCGGCGGTGGCGGCGGCCAACGGCGGACCCGACCAACGCTGCTTGCAGCTTTAATTAATATTATTGTTATTATTATTATTGTTATTAGGGTCCGCCCTGCCAGCAAAGGACTCTGTCCTTTGCCATGGCAAGGACCCTATTGTATCTGCTGTGTTTTATTAGGGTCCGCCCTGCAATGGCAAAGGACATCCATGTCCTTTGCCATGGCAAGGACCCTATTGAATCTGCTGCGTTTTATTATTATTATTATTATTATTCCGCAGCTTCGAACCCTAATTTGACCCACTGACCATGCTCCAAAACTCACCAAATTTTAAACACACATCGGTAAGGCTTGGCAAAAACACATATTAAGCAACCAAACCCCAAAATACAAAATTGCGCGCTAGCGCCCCCTATGAAAAAAAAAAAAATAACTGCTTGTAACTTCCGTTAGGAATGTCGTAGAGACGTGAAACGAAAACCTCTATGTAAATTTGACTTAGACCTACATTTCATAATAGTATGTTCTCGGGCAAAAATCAACAGAAATTTTGCAAAAACCCATTCAAAGCAAAATTTTTGCAAAAAAATGCTATTTTTGCCTCTTTGAGCTGTAATTTGACCCCCTTAAAATGCTTCAAAACTCACCAAACTTGGAACAAACATCAGGACTGGCAGAAATTGCAATCTAATGAAAAAAAAAAAAAAAAAAACTCAAAATTGCGCTCTAGCTTAATTTTTCAATAAAACACAGAAAAAACTGCTTCCAGGAAGAAACAACAGACAAAACTGCTTGTAACTTCGGGTAGGAATGTCGGAAAGACATGAAACAAAAACTTCTATGTAGGTCTCATTAAGACCTACATTTTAGTAATTGACAGCTAGCAGAAATAATCAACAGGAAGTTGGCAATTACCCCTTCAAAATAAAAGTTTTGTAAAAACCCGTCACCTTTTTCAAATCGAAACTCCTCCCAGTGCGTTTGTCGTTTCGGCTTCAAACTCGCACAGGAGAGAGATTGAACCCTTTTAAAAAAAGTGGTCGGACAAAGTTGTGATAAGTTCTAAGGTTTTGATTTTACGCGCCTTCAAAGAACCCCTGCGCAAATTTTCCAAAAAAATATCATTTTTACCTCTTTGAGCTGTAATTTGACCCCCTTAAAATGCTTCAAAACTCACCAAACTTGGCACACACATCAGGACTGGCAGAAATTGCGATCTAGTGAAAAAACCAAACCCCAAAACTCAAAATTGTGCTCTAGCGCCCCCTAGGAATACAACACAAACAATACCCTAATTTGACCCCCTTAACATGCTTCAAAACTCACCAAAGTTGACACACACGTCGGTACGGTGTCCCTCCCCAACATATTAAGCAACCAAACCCCAAAAATGAAAATTGCGCGCTAGCGCCCCCTAGCAAAAAACAAAAACAAATCGCTTGTAACTTCCGTCAGGAATGTCGTAGAGACATGAAACAAAAACCTCTGTGTAGGTCTGACTTAGACCTACATTTCCAATAAAAAATGTCTATACCCAAAATCAACAGAAATCTTGCAAAAACTCATTCAAAGCAAAATTTTCGCAAAAAAATGCTATTTTTGCCTCTTTGAGCTGCAATTTGACCCCCTTAAAATGCTTCAAAACTCACCAAACTTGGCACACACATCAGAACTGGCAGAAATTGCGATCTAGTGAAAAAACCAAACCTTAAAACTCAAAATTGCGCTCTATTGCAATTTTTGAAAAAAACACAGAAAAACTGCTCCTAGGAAGAGGAAACGGATAAAACTGCTTGTAACTTCTGGTAGGAACGTCGGACAGACATGAAACAAAAAACTCTAAGTAGGTCTCACTTACACCTACATTTTGATGATTGGCATCTTTCAGTTGAAATCAACAGGAAGTTGGCAATTACCCCTTCAAAATAAAAGTTTTGTAAAAAGCCGTCACCTTTTTCCAGACAAAACTGCTTGTAACTTCTGTTAGGAATGTCGTAGAGACATGAAACAAAGACCTCTATGTTGGTCTGACTAAGATCGGGACTCGGGACACGGCGGCGGCGGCGGCGGCCAACGGCGGACCCGACCAACGCTGCTTGCAGCTTTAATTATTATTATTATTATTATTATTCCGCCGCCTCTTTGAACCTTAATTTGACCCACTGACCATGCTCCAAAACTCACCAAATTTCACACACTCATCAGAACTGGCGAAAATTGCCATCTAATAAAAAAACCAAACCCGAAAAATGAAAAATGCGCTCTAGCGCCCCCTACAAAAATCAAAAAACAGATTGCTCGTAACTTCCGTTAGGAATGTCGTAGAGACATGAAACAAAATCCTCTATGTAGAACTGACCTAGACCTAAATTCCCCATCAGAAACTCCTATACCTAAAATCAACAGAAATTTTGCAAAACCCTTTCAAAGCAAAATTTTCGCCAAAAAACGCTATTTTTGCCTCTTTGAGCTGCAATTTGACCCCCTTAAAATGCTTCAAAACTCACCAAACTTGGCAGACACATCAGGACTGGCAGAAATTGCGATCTAATGAAAAAAAAAAAAAAAAAATCTCAAAATTGTGCTCTAGCGCAATTTTTCAATAAAACACAGAAAAAACTGCTTCCAGGAAGAAACCACAGACAAAACTGCTTGTAACTTCGGGTAGGAATGCCGGAAAGACATGAAACAAAAACTTCTATGTAGGTCTCATTAAGACCTACATTTTAGTAATTGACAGCTAGCAGAAATAATCAACAGGAAGTTGGCAATTACCCCTTCAAAATAAAAGTTTTGTAAAAACCCGTCACCTTTTTCAAATCAAAACTCCTCCCAGTGCGTTTGTCGTTTCGGCTTCAAACTCGCACAGGAGAGAGATTGAACCCTTTTAAAAAAAGTGGTCGGACAAAGTTGTGATAAGTTCTAAGGTTTTGATTTTACGCGCCTTCAAAGAACCCCTGCGCAAATTTTCCAAAAAAATATCATTTTTACCTCTTTGAGCTGTAATTTGACCCCCTTAAAATGCTTCAAAACTCACCAAACTTGGCACACACATCAGGACTGGCAACAATTGCGATCTAGTGAAAAAACCAAACCCCAAAACTCAAAATTGTGCTCTAGCGCCCCCTAGGAATACAACACAGACAATACCCTAATTTGACCCCCTTAACATGCTTCAAAACTCACCAAAGTTGACACACACGTCGGTACGGTGTCCCTCCCCAACATATTAAGCAACCAAACCCAAAAAATTAAAATTGCGCGCTAGCGCCCCCTAGCAAAAAACAAAAACAAACCGCTTGTAACTTCCGTCAGGAATGTCGTAGAGACATGAAACAAAAACCTCTGTGTAGGTCTGACTAAGACCTACATTTCCAATAAAAAATGTCTATACCCAAAATCAACAGAAATCTTGCAAAAACTCATTCAAAGCAAAATTTTCGCAAAAAAATGCTATTTTTGCCTCTTTGAGCTGCAATTTGACCCCCTTAAAATGCTTCAAAACTCACCAAACTTGGCACACACATCAGGACTGGCAGAAATTGCGATCTAGTGAAAAAACCAAACCTTAAAACTCAAAATTGCGCTCTATTGCAATTTTTGAAAAAAACACAGAAAAACTGCTCCTAGGAAGAGGAAACGGATAAAACTGCTTGTAACTTCTGGTAGGAACGTCGGACAGACATGAAACAAAAACCTCTATGTATGTCTCACTTAGACCTACATTTTGATAGGTGGCATCTTTCAGTTAAAATCAACAGGAAGTTGGCAATTACCCCTTCAAAATAAAAGTTTTGTAAAAAGCCGTCACCTTTTTCCAGACAAAACTGCTTGTAACTTCTGTTAGGAATGTCGTAGAGACATGAAACAAAGACCTCTATGTTGGTCTGACTAAGATCGGGACTCGGGACACGGCGGCGGTGGCGGCGGCCAACGGCGGACCCGACCAACGCTGCTTGCAGCTTTAATTATTATTCTTCCGCACCGTCGCGCCCCAATATCACCCCTTTAACATATTCCAAAACTCACCAAAGTTGACACACGCGTCGGTCTACCGTGACACCACAACATATTAAGCAACCAAACCCCAAAAATGAAAAATGCGCGCTAGCGCCCCCTACGAAAAAAAAAAAACAGACTGCTTGTAACTTCCGGTAGGAATGTCGTAGAGACATGAAACAAAATCCTCTATGTAGAACTGACCTAGACCTAAATTCCCCATCAGAAACTCCTATACCTAAAATCAACAGAAATTTTGCAAAACCCTTTCAAAGCAAAATTTTCGCCAAAAAACGCTATTTTTGCCTCTTTGAGCTGCAATTTGACCCCCTTAAAATGCTTCAAAACTCACCAAACTTGGAACACACACATCAGAACTGGCAGAAATTGTGATCTAATGAAAAAAAAAAAAAAAAAATCTCAAAATTGTGCTCTAGCTCAATTTTTCAATAAAACACAGAAAAAACTGCTTCCAGGAAGAAACCACAGACAAAACTGCTTGTAACTTCGGGTAGGAATGCCGGAAAGACATGAAACAAAAACTTCTATGTAGGTCTCATTAAGACCTACATTTTAGTAATTGACAGCTAGCAGAAATAATCAACAGGAAGTTGGCAATTACCCCTTCAAAATAAAAGTTTTGTAAAAACCCGTCACCTTTTTCAAATCGAAACTCCTCCCAGTGCGTTTGTCGTTTCGGCTTCAAACTCGCACAGGAGAGAGATTGAACCCTTTTAAAAAAAGTGGTCGGACAAAGTTGTGATAAGTTCTAAGGTTTTGATTTTACGCGCCTTCAAAGAACCCCTGCGCAAATTTTCCCAAAAAATATCATTTTTACCTCTTTGAGCTGTAATTTGACCCCCTTAAAATGCTTCAAAACTCACCAAACTTGGCACACACATCAGGACTGGCAACAATTGCGATCTAGTGAAAAAACCAAACCCCAAAACTCAAAATTGTGCTCTAGCGCCCCCTAGGAATACAACACAGACAATACCCTAATTTGACCCCCTTAACATGCTTCAAAACTCACCAAAGTTGACACACACGTCGGTACGGTGTCCCTCCCCAACATATTAAGCAACCAAACCCCAAAAATGAAAATTGCGCGCTAGCGCCCCCTAGCAAAAAACAAAAACAAACCGCTTGTAACTTCCGTTAGGAATATCGTAGAGACATGAAACAAAAACCTCTGTGTAGGTCCGACTAAGACCTACATTTCCAATAAAAAATGTCTATACCCAAAATCAACAGAAATCTTGCAAAAACTCATTCAAAGCAAAATTTTCGCAAAAAAATGCTATTTTTGCCTCTTTGAGCTGCAATTTGACCCCCTTAAAATGCTTCAAAACTCACCAAACTTGGCACACACATCAGGACTGGCAGAAATTGCGATCTAGTGAAAAAACCAAACCTTAAAACGCAAAATTGCGCTCTATTGCAATTTTTGACAAAAACACAGAAAAACTGCTCCTAGGAAGAGGAAACGGATAAAACTGCTTGTAACTTCTGGTAGGAACGTCGGACAGACATGAAACAAAAACCTCTATGTAGGTCTCACTTAGACCTACATTTTGATAGGTGGCATCTTTCAGTTAAAATCAACAGGAAGTTGGCAATTACCCCTTCAAAATAAAAGTTTTGTAAAAAGCCGTCACCTTTTTCCAGACAAAACTGCTTGTAACTTCTGTTAAGAATGTCGTAGAGACATGAAACAAAGACCTCTATGTTGGTCTGACTAAGATCGGGACTCGGGACACGGCGGCGGCGGCGGCGGACCCGACCAACGCTGCTTGCAGCTTTAATTAGGGTCCGCACTGCCAGCAAAGGACTCTGTCCTTTGCCATGGCAAGGACCCTATTGAATCTGTAGCGTTTTATTATTATTGTTTATTCCGCAGCGATACTCGCCAAAGCGCTGTATTTGACCCACTGACCATGCTTCAAAACACACCAAATTTGACACACGCGTCGGCGAGGAAATTCTTCACAACATATTAGGGAGCCAAACCAGAAAAATCAAAATTGCGCTCTAGCGCCCCCTAGGAAAAAAAAAAAAAGAATTGCTTGTAACTTCCGGTAGGAATGTCGTAGAGACATGAAACAAAATCCTCTATGTAGAACTGACCTAGACCTAAATTCCCCATCAGAAACTCCTATACCTAAAATCAACAGAAATTTTGCAAAACCCTTTCAAAGCAAAATTTTCGCCAAAAATGCTATTTTTGCCTCTTTGAGCAGTAATTTGACCCCCTTAAAATGCTTCAAAACTCACCAAACTTGGCAGACACATCAGGACTGGCAGAAATTGTGATCTAATGAAAGAAAAAATTTCTAAAACTCAAAATTGCGCTCTACAAAATTTTTGGAATGAAACACAGAAAAAACTGCTTCTAGGAAGAAAACACAGACAAAACTGCTTGTAACTTCCGGTAGGAATGTCGGAAAGACATGAAACAAAAACTTCTATGTAGGTCTTACTTAGACCTACATTTTAATAATTGACAGCTAGCAGAAAAAATCAACAGGAAGTAGGCAATTACCCCTTCAAAATAAAAGTTTTCGTGAAAACCCGTCACCTTTTTCAAATCGAAACTCCTCCCAGTGCGTTTGTCGTTTCGGCTTCAAACTCGCACAGGAGAGAGATTGAACCCTTTTAAAAAAAGTGGTCGGACAAAATTGTGATAAGTTTTCCGGTTTTGATTTTACGCGCGTTCAAAGAACCCCTGCGCAAATTTTCCTAAAAAATTTCATTTTTGCCTATTTGAGCTGTAATTTGACCCCCTTAAAATGCTTCAAAACTCACCAAACTTGGCAGACACATCTGGACTGGCAACAATTGCGAGCTGATGAAAAAACCAAACTCCAAAACTCAAAATTGTGCTCTAGCGCCCCCTAGGAATACAACACGGACAAACTGCTCCTAGGAAGAAAACAAAGACAAAACTGCTTGTAACTTCCGGTAGGAATGTCAGAGAGACATGAAACAAAAACCACTATGTAGGTCTGACTTAGACCTACATTTGAATAATTAACATACTTTGGCAAAAATCAACAGGAAGCTAGATATTTTCACTTCAATACAACAACTGCATTACTTTCACAATGCATTAAATAGTGGCAGCAAGGCTTCTCCTGCCGTGGGGCTCGGGGACAGCAACCCAAGGCGCGCTCGCACCTTCGCACCCTAATTTGACCCCCTTAACATGCTTCAAAACTCACCAAAATTGACGCACACATCGGTATGGAGCGGCAGACCAACTTATTAAGCAACCAAACCCCAAAAATTAAAATTGCAAGCTAGCGCCCCCTAGGAAGAGACAAAAAACAGACTGCTTGTAACTTCCGTTAGGAATGTCGTAGAGACATGAAACAAAAACCTCTGTGTAGGTCTGACTAAGACCTACATTTTCAATTAAAAGGTCTATACCCAAAATCAACAGAAATTTTGCAAAAACTCATTCAAAGCAACATTTTCGCAAAAAACGCTATTTTTGCCTCATTGAGCTTTAATTTGACCCCCTTAAAATGCTTCAAAACTCACCAAACTTGGCACACACATCAGGACTGGCAGAAATTGCGATCTAGTGAAAAAACCAAACCTTAAAACTCAAAATTGCGCTCTATTGCAATTTTTGAAAAAAACACAGAAAAACTGCTCCTAGGAAGAGGAAACGGATAAAACTGCTTGTAACTTCTGGTAGGAACGTCGGACAGACATGAAACAAAAACCTCTGTGTAGGTCTCACTTAGACCTACATTTTAATAGGTGGCATCTTTCAGTCAAAATCAACAGGAAGTTGGCAATTACCCCTTCAAAATAAAAGTTTTGTAAAAAGACGTCACCTTTTTCCAGACAAAACTGCTTGTAACTTCTGTTAGGAATGTCGTAGAGACATGAAACAAAGACCTCTATGTTGGTCTGACTAAGATCGGGACTCGGGACACGGCGGCGGCGGCGGCGGCCAACGGCGGACCCGACCAACGCTGCTTGCAGCTTTAATTAGGGTCCGCCCTGCCAGCAAAGGACATCCATGTCCTTTGCTAAGGCAAGGACCCTATTGAATCTGTAACGTTTCTTATTATTATTCTTTCTTTCTTTATTCCGCACCGTCGCGCCCCAACATCACCCCCTTAACATGCTTCAAAACTCACCAAAGTTGACACACACGTCGGTCTACCGTGACACCACAACGTATTAAGCAACCAAACCCCAAAAATCAAAAATGCGCTCTAGCGCCCCCTAGGAAAAAAAAAAAACAGACTGCTTGTAACTTCCGTTAGGAATGTCGTAGAGACATGAAACAAAAACCTCTGTGTAGGTCTGACTTAGACCTAAATTCCATAATTGTATCTTCTGGGGCCAAAATCAACAAAAAATTTTCAAAAACCCATTCAAAGCCAAATTTTCACAAAAAATGCAATTTTTGCCTCTTTGAGCTGTAATTTGCCCCCCTTAAAATGCTTCAAAACTCACCAAACTTGGCACACACATCAGGACTGGCAGAAATTGCGATCTAATGAAAAAAAAAATAAAAAATACTCAAAATTGCGCTCTAGCGCAATTTTTGAATAAAACACAGAAAAAACTGCTTCCAGGAAGAAAACATAGACAAAACTGCTTGTAACTTCCGGTAGGAATGTCGGAAAGACATGAAACAAAAACTTCTATGTAGGTCTTACTTAGACCTACATTTTAATAATTGACAGCTAGCAGAAAAAATCAACAGGAAGTTGGCAATTACCCCTTCAAAATAAAAGTTTTCGTGAAAACCCGTAACCTTTTTCAAATCGAAACTCCTCCCAGTGCGTTTGTCGTTTCGGCTTCAAACTCGCACAGGAGAGAGATTGAACCCTTTTAAAAAAAGTGGTCGGACAAAATTGTGATAAGTTTTAAGGGTTTGATTTTACGCGCCTTCAAAGATCCCCTGCGCAAATTTTCCTAAAAAAGATAATTTTTACCTCTTTGAGCTGTAATTTGACCCCCTTAAAATGCTTCAAAACTCACCAAACTTGGCACACACATCAGGACTGGCAACAATTGCGAGCTGATAAAAAAACCAAACCCCAAAACTCAAAATTGTGCTCTAGCGCCCCCTAGGAATACAACACAGACAAACTACTCCTAGGAAGAAAACAAAGACAAAACTGCGTGTAACTTCCGGTAGGAATGTCGTAGAGACATGAAACAAAAACCACTATGTAGGTCTGACTTAGACCTACATTTGAATAATTAACATACTTTGGCAAAAATCAACAGGGAGCTTGATATTTTCACTTCAATACAACAACTGCATTACTTTCACGATGCATTAAATAGTGTCACCAAGGCTTCTCCTGCCGTGGGGCTCGGGGACAGCAACCCAAGGCGCGCTCGCACCTTCGCACCCTAATTTGACCCCCTTAACTTGCTTCAAAACTCACCAAAATTGACACACACGTCGGTATGGAGCGGCAGACCAACTTATTAAGCAACCAAACCCCAAAAATTAAAATTGCAAGCTAGCGCCCCCTAGGAAGAGACAAAAAACAGACTGCTTGTAACTTCCGTTAGGAATGTCGTAGAGACATGAAACAAAAACCTCTGTGTAGGTCTGACTTAGACCTACATTTCCAATAAACACTTCTGTACCTAAAATCAACAGGAAGTTGGCAAAAACCCCTTCAAAACAAAATTTTCGCAAAATATGCCTTTTTTGCCTCTTTGAACTGAAATTTGACCCCCTTAAAATGCTTCAAAGTGCAAGTTAGAGCTATACAATGCCAAGCGAAAGCCATTTATCAACAACATCCAGAAACGCAAATCTATAATTTGACCCCCTTAACATGCTTCAAAACTCACCAAATTTTACACACACATCAGGACTGGTGAAAATTGCCATCCAATAAAAAACCAAACCCCAAAAATGAAAATTGTGCTCTAGCTCCCCCTAGGAAAAAAACCTGACAAAACTGCTTGTAACTTCTGTTAGAAATGTCGTAGACACATGAAATAAAAACCTCTATGTTGGTTTGACTAAGATCGGGACTCGGGACACGGCGGCGGCGGCCAACGGCGGACCCGACCAACGCTGCTTGCAGCTTTAATTAGGGTCCGCCCTGCCAGCAAAGGACATCCATGTCCTTTGCTAAGGCAAGGACCCTATTGAATCTGTAACGTTTCTTATTATTATTCTTTATTATTATTCTTCCGCACCGTCGCGCCCCAATATCACCCCTTTAACATATTCCAAAACTCACCAAAGTTGACACACGCGTCGGTCTACCGTGACACCACAACATATTAAGCAACCAAACCCCAAAAATGAAAAATGCGCGCTAGCGCCCCCTACGAAAAAAAAAAAACAGACTGCTTGTAACTTCCGGTAGGAATGTCGTAGAGACATGAAACAAAATCCTCTATGTAGAACTGACCTAGACCTAAATTCCCCATCAGAAACTCCTATACCTAAAATCAACAGAAATTTTGCAAAACCCTTTCAAAGCAAAATTTTCGCCAAAAAACGCTATTTTTGCCTCTTTGAGCTGCAATTTGACCCCCTTAAAATGCTTCAAAACTCACCAAACTTGGAACACACATCAGGACTGGCAGAAATTGTGATCTAATGAAAAAAAAAAAAAAAAAATCTCAAAATTGTGCTCTAGCGCAATTTTTCAATAAAACACAGAAAAAAATGCTTCCAGGAAGAAACCACAGACAAAACTGCTTGTAACTTCGGGTAGGAATGCCGGAAAGACATGAAACAAAAACTTCTATGTAGGTCTCATTAAGACCTACATTTTAGTAATTGACAGCTAGCAGAAATAATCAACAGGAAGTTGGCAATTACCCCTTCAAAATAAAAGTTTTGTAAAAACCCGTCACCTTTTTCAAATCGAAACTCCTCCCAGTGCGTTTGTCGTTTCGGCTTCAAACTCGCACAGGAGAGAGATTGAACCCTTTTAAAAAAAGTGGTCGGACAAAGTTGTGATAAGTTCTACGGTTTTGATTTTACGCGCCTTCAAAGAACCCCTATGCAAATTTTCCAAAAAAATATCATTTTTACCTCTTTGAGCTGTAATTTGACCCCCTTAAAATGCTTCAAAACTCACCAAACTTGGCACACACATCAGGACTGGCAACAATTGCGATCTAGTGAAAAAACCAAACCCCAAAACTCAAAATTGTGCTCTAGCGCCCCCTAGGAATACAACACAGACAATACCCTAATTTGACCCCCTTAACATGCTTCAAAACTCACCAAAGTTGACACACACGTCGGTACGGTGTCCCTCCCCAACATATTAAGCAACCAAACCCCAAAAATGAAAATTGCGCGCTAGCGCCCCCTAGCAAAAAACAAAAACAAACCGCTTGTAACTTCCGTCAGGAATGTCGTAGAGACATGAAACAAAAACCTCTGTGTAGGTCTGACTTAGACCTACATTTCCAATAAAAAATGTCTATACCCAAAATCAACAAAAAATCTTGCAAAAACTCATTCAAAGCAAAATTTTCGCAAAAAAATGCTATTTTTGCCTCTTTGAGCTGCAATTTGACCCCCTTAAAATGCTTCAAAACTCACCAAACTTGGCACACACATCAGGACTGGCAGAAATTGCGATCTAGTGAAAAAACCAAACCTTAAAACTCAAAATTGCGCTCTATTGCAATTTTTGAAAAAAACACAGAAAAACTGCTCCTAGGAAGAGGAAACGGATAAAACTGCTTGTAACTTCTGGTAGGAACGTCGGACAGACATGAAACAAAAACCTCAATGTAGGTCTCACTTAGACCTACATTTTGATGATTGATATCTTTCAGTTGAAATCAACAGGAAGTTGGCAATTACCCCTTCCAAATAAAAGTTTTGTAAAAAGCCGTCACCTTTTTCCAGACAAAACTGCTTGTAACTTCTGTTAGGAATGTCGTAGAGACATGAAACAAAGACCTCTATGTTGGTCTGACTAAGATCGGGACTTGGGACACGGCAGCGGCGGCAGCGGCCAACGGCGGACCCGACCAACGCTGCTTGCAGCTTTAATTATTATTATTATTCCGCAGCTTCGAACCCTAATTTGACCCACTGACCATGCTCCAAAACTCACCAAATTTTAAACACACATCGGTAAGGCTTGGCAAAAACACATATTAAGCAACCAAACCCCAAAATACAAAATTGCGCGCTAGCGCCCCCTATGAAAAAAAAAAAAAAAACTGCTTGTAACTTCCGTTAGGAATGTCGTAGAGACGTGAAACGAAAACCTCTATGTAAATTTGACTTAGACCTACATTTCATAATAGTATGTTCTCGGGCAAAAATCAACAGAAATTTTGCAAAAACCCATTCAAAGCAAAATTTTTGCAAAAAAATGCTATTTTTGCCTCTTTGAGCTGTAATTTGACCCCCTTAAAATGCTTCAAAACTCACCAAACTTGGCACACACATCAGGACTGGCAGAAATTGCAATCTAATGAAAAAAAAAAAAAAAAAAACTCAAAATTGCGCTCTAGCTTAATTTTTCAATAAAACACAGAAAAAACTGCTTCCAGGAAGAAACAACAGACAAAACTGCTTGTAACTTCGGGTAGGAATGTCGGAAAGACATGAAACAAAAACTTCTATGTAGGTCTCATTAAGACCTACATTTTAGTAATTGACAGCTAGCAGAAATAATCAACAGGAAGTTGGCAATTACCCCTTCAAAATAAAAGTTTTGTAAAAACCCGTCACCTTTTTCAAATCGAAACTCCTCCCAGTGCGTTTGTCGTTTCGGCTTCAAACTCGCACAGGAGAGAGATTGAACCCTTTTTAAAAAAGTGGTCGGACAAAGTTGTGATAAGTTCTAAGGTTTTGATTTTACGCGCCTTCAAAGAACCCCTGCGCAAATTTTCCAAAAAAATATCATTTTTACCTCTTTGAGCTGTAATTTGACCCCCTTAAAATGCTTCAAAACTCACCAAACTTGGCACACACATCAGGACTGGCAACAATTGCGAGTTAATGAAGAAACCAAACCCAAAACTCAAAATTGTGCTCTAGCGCCCCCTAGGAATACAACACAAACAATACCCTAATTTGACCCCCTTAACATGCTTCAAAACTCACCAAAGTTGACACACACGTCGGTACGGTGTCCCTCCCCAACATATTAAGCAACCAAACCCCAAAAATGAAAATTGCGCGCTAGCGCCCCCTAGCAAAAAACAAAAACAAATCGCTTGTAACTTCCGTCAGGAATGTCGTAGAGACATGAAACAAAAACCTCTGTGTAGGTCTGACTTAGACCTACATTTCCAATAAAAAATGTCTATACCCAAAATCAACAGAAATCTTGCAAAAACTCATTCAAAGCAAAATTTTCGCGAAAAAATGCTATTTTTGCCTCTTTGAGCTGCAATTTGACCCCCTTAAAATGCTTCAAAACTCACCAAACTTGGCACACACATCAGGACTGGCAGAAATTGCGATCTAGTGAAAAAACCAAACCTTAAAACTCAAAATTGCGCTCTATTGCAATTTTTGAAAAAAACACAGAAAAACTGCTCCTAGGAAGAGGAAACGGATAAAACTGCTTGTAACTTCTGGTAGGAACGTCGGACAGACATGAAACAAAAAACTCTATGTAGGTCTCACTTACACCTACATTTTGATGATTGACATCTTTCAGTTGAAATCAACAGGAAGTTGGCAATTACCCCTTCAAAATAAAAGTTTTGTAAAAAGCCGTCACCTTTTTCCAGACAAAACTGCTTGTAACTTCTGTTAGGAATGTCGTAGAGACATGAAACAAAGACCTCTATGTTGGTCTGACTAAGATCGGGACTCGGGACACGGCGGCGGCGGCGGCGGCCAACGGCGGACCCGACCAACGCTGCTTGCAGCTTTAATTAGGGTCCGCCCTGCCAGCAAAGGACTCCATGTCCTTTGCCATGGCAAGGACCCTATTGTATCTGTAGCGTTTTATTATTATTATTATTATTCCGCAGCTTCGAACCCTAATTTGACCCACTGACCATGCTTCAAAACTCACCAAATTTGGCACACACATCGGTAAGGCTTGGCAAAAACACATATTAAGCAACCAAACCCCAAAAATTAAAATTGCGCGCTAGCGCCCCCTAGCAAAAAACAAAAACAAACCGCTTGTAACTTCCGTCAGGAATGTCGTAGAGACATGAAACAAAAACCTCTGTGTAGGTCTGACTAAGACCTACATTTCCAATAAAAAATGTCTATACCCAAAATCAACAGAAATCTTGCAAAAACTCATTCAAAGCAAAATTTTCGCAAAAAAATGCTATTTTTCCCTCCTTGAGCTGCAATTTGACCCCCTTAAAATGCTTCAAAACTCACCAAACTTGGCACACACATCAGGACTGGCAGAAATTGCGATCTAGTGAAAAAACCAAACCTTAAAACTCAAAATTGCGCTCTATTGCAATTTTTGAAAAAAACACAGAAAAACTGCTCCTAGGAAGAGGAAACGGATAAAACTGCTTGTAACTTCTGGTAGGAACGTCGGACAGACATGAAACAAAAACCTCAATGTAGGTCTCACTTAGACCTACATTTTGATGATTGGCATCTTTCAGTTGAAATCAACAGGAAGTTGGCAATTACCCCTTCAAAATAAAAGTTTTGTAAAAAGCCGTCAGCTTTTTCCAGAAAAAACTGCTTGTAACTTCTGTTAGGAATGTCGTAGAGACATGAAACAAAGACCTCTATGTTGGTCTGACTAAGATCGGGACTCGGGACACGGCGGCGGCGGCGGCGGCCAACGGCGGACCCGACCAACGCTGCTTGCAGCTTTAATTATTATTATTCTTCCGCAGCTTTGAACCCTAATTTGACCCACTGACCATGCTCCAAAACTCACCAAATTTTAAACACACATCGGTAAGGCTTGGCAAAAACACATATTAAGCAACCAAACCCCAAAAATGAAAAATGCGCGCTAGCGCCCCCTACGAAAAAAAAAAAACAGACTGCTTGTAACTTCCGGTAGGAATGTCGTAGAGACATGAAACAAAATCCTCTATGTAGAACTGACCTAGACCTAAATTCCCCATCAGAAACTCCTATACCTAAAATCAACAGAAATTTTGCAAAACCCTTTCAAAGCAAAATTTTCGCCAAAAAACGCAATTTTTGCCTCTTTGAGCTGCAATTTGACCCCCTTAAAATGCTTCAAAACTCACCAAACTTGGCACACACATCAGGACTGGCAGAAATTGTGATATAATGAAAAAAAAAAAAAAAAAATCTCAAAATTGTGCTCTAGCGCAATTTTTCAATAAAACACAGAAAAAACTGCTTCCAGGAAGAAACCACAGACAAAACTGCTTGTAACTTCGGGTAGGAATGCCGGAAAGACATGAAACAAAAACTTCTATGTAGGTCTCATTAAGACCTACATTTTAGTAATTGACAGCTAGCAGAAATAATCAACAGGAAGTTGGCAATTACCCCTTCAAAATAAAAGTTTTGTAAAAACCCGTCACCTTTTTCAAATCGAAACTCCTCCCAGTGCGTTTGTCGTTTCGGCTTCAAACTCGCACAGGAGAGAGATTGAACCCTTTTAAAAAAAGTGGTCGGACAAAGTTGTGATAAGTTCTAAGGTTTTGATTTTACGCGCCTTCAAAGAACCCCTGCGCAAATTTTCCAAAAAAATATCATTTTTACCTCTTTGAGCTGTAATTTGACCCCCTTAAAATGCTTCAAAACTCACCAAACTTGGCACACACATCAGGACTGGCAACAATTGCGATCTAGTGAAAAAACCAAACCCCAAAACTCAAAATTGTGCTCTAGCGCCCCCTAGGAATACAACACAGACAATACCCTAATTTGACCCCCTTAACATGCTTCAAAACTCACCAAAGTTGACACACACGTCGGTACGGTGTCCCTCCCCAACATATTAAGCAACCAAACCCCAAAAATTAAAATTGCGCGCTAGCGCCCCCTAGCAAAAAACAAAAACAAACCGCTTGTAACTTCCGTCAGGAATGTCGTAGAGACATGAAACAAAAACCTCTGTGTAGGTCTGACTAAGACCTACATTTCCAATAAAAAATGTCTATACCCAAAATCAACAGAAATCTTGCAAAAACTCATTCAAAGCAAAATTTTCGCAAAAAAATGCTATTTTTGCCTCTTTGAGCTGCAATTTGACCCCCTTAAAATGCTTCAAAACTCACCAAACTTGGCACACACATCAGGACTGGCAGAAATTGCGATCTAGTGAAAAAACCAAACCTTAAAACTCAAAATTGCGCTCTATTGCAATTTTTGAAAAAAACACAGAAAAACTGCTCCTAGGAAGAGGAAACGGATAAAACTGCTTGTAACTTCTGGTAGGAACGTCGGACAGACATGAAACAAAAACCTCAATGTAGGTCTCACTTAGACCTACATTTTGATGATTGGCATCTTTCAGTTGAAATCAACAGGAAGTTGGCAATTACCCCTTCAAAATAAAAGTTTTGTAAAAAGCCGTCAGCTTTTTCCAGAAAAAACTGCTTGTAACTTCTGTTAGGAATGTCGTAGAGACATGAAACAAAGACCTCTATGTTGGTCTGACTAAGATCGGGACTCGGGGCACGGCGGCGGCGGCGGCGGCCAACGGCGGACCCGACCAACGCTGCTTGCAGCTTTAATTATTATTATTATTATTATTCCGCCGCCTCTTTGAACCTTAATTTGACCCACTGACCATGCTCCAAAACTCACCAAATTTCACACACTCATCAGAACTGGCGAAAATTGCCATCTAATAAAAAAACCAAACCCGAAAAATGAAAAATGCGCTCTAGCGCCCCCTACAAAAATCAAAAAACAGATTGCTCGTAACTTCCGTTAGGAATGTCGTAGAGACATGAAACAAAATCCTCTATGTAGAACTGACCTAGACCTAAATTCCCCATCAGAAACTCCTATACCTAAAATCAACAGAAATTTTGCAAAACCCTTTCAAAGCAAAATTTTCGCCAAAAAACGCTATTTTTGCCTCTTTGAGCTGCAATTTGACCCCCTTAAAATGCTTCAAAACTCACCAAACTTGGCAGACACATCAGGACTGGCAGAAATTGCGATCTAATGAAAAAAAAAAAAAAAAAATCTCAAAATTGTGCTCTAGCGCAATTTTTCAATAAAACACAGAAAAAACTGCTTCCAGGAAGAAACCACAGACAAAACTGCTTGTAACTTCGGGTAGGAATGCCGGAAAGACATGAAACAAAAACTTCTATGTAGGTCTCATTAAGACCTACATTTTAGTAATTGACAGCTAGCAGAAATAATCAACAGGAAGTTGGCAATTACCCCTTCAAAATAAAAGTTTTGTAAAAACCCGTCACCTTTTTCAAATCAAAACTCCTCCCAGTGCGTTTGTCGTTTCGGCTTCAAACTCGCACAGGAGAGAGATTGAACCCTTTTAAAAAAAGTGGTCGGACAAAGTTGTGATAAGTTCTAAGGTTTTGATTTTACGCGCCTTCAAAGAACCCCAAATTTTCCAAAAAAATATCATTTTTACCTCTTTGAGCTGTAATTTGACCCCCTTAAAATGCTTCAAAACTCACCAAACTTGGCACACACATCAGGACTGGCAACAATTGCGATCTAGTGAAAAAACCAAACCCCAAAACTCAAAATTGTGCTCTAGCGCCCCCTAGGAATACAACACAGACAATACCCTAATTTGACCCCCTTAACATGCTTCAAAACTCACCAAAGTTGACACACACGTCGGTACGGTGTCCCTCCCCAACATATTAAGCAACCAAACCCAAAAAATTAAAATTGCGCGCTAGCGCCCCCTAGCAAAAAACAAAAACAAACCGCTTGTAACTTCCGTCAGGAATGTCGTAGAGACATGAAACAAAAACCTCTGTGTAGGTCTGACTAAGACCTACATTTCCAATAAAAAATGTCTATACCCAAAATCAACAGAAATCTTGCAAAAACTCATTCAAAGCAAAATTTTCGCAAAAAAATGCTATTTTTGCCTCTTTGAGCTGCAATTTGACCCCCTTAAAATGCTTCAAAACTCACCAAACTTGGCACACACATCAGGACTGGCAGAAATTGCGATCTAGTGAAAAAACCAAACCTTAAAACTCAAAATTGCGCTCTATTGCAATTTTTGAAAAAAACACAGAAAAACTGCTCCTAGGAAGAGGAAACGGATAAAACTGCTTGTAACTTCTGGTAGGAACGTCGGACAGACATGAAACAAAAACCTCTATGTATGTCTCACTTAGACCTACATTTTGATAGGTGGCATCTTTCAGTTAAAATCAACAGGAAGTTGGCAATTACCCCTTCAAAATAAAAGTTTTGTAAAAAGCCGTCACCTTTTTCCAGACAAAACTGCTTGTAACTTCTGTTAGGAATGTCGTAGAGACATGAAACAAAGACCTCTATGTTGGTCTGACTAAGATCGGGACTCGGGACACGGCGGCGGTGGCGGCGGCCAACGGCGGACCCGACCAACGCTGCTTGCAGCTTTAATTAATATTATTGTTATTATTATTATTGTTATTAGGGTCCGCCCTGCCAGCAAAGGACTCTGTCCTTTGCCATGGCAAGGACCCTATTGTATCTGCTGTGTTTTATTATTATTATTATTCCGCCGCCTCTTTGAACCTTAATTTGACCCACTGACCATGCTTCAAAACTCACCAAATTTCACACACTCATCAGAACTGGCGAAAATTGCCATCTAATAAAAAAACCAAACCCCAAAAATGAAAAATGCGCGCTAGCGCCCCCTACGAAAAAAAAAAACCAGACTGCTTGTAACTTCCGTTAGGAATGTCGTAGAGAGATGAAACAAAATCCTCTATGTAGAACTGACTTAGACCTAGATTTCATAATAGTATGTTCTGGGGCAAAAATCAACAGAAATTTTGCAAAACCCTTTCAAAGCAAAATTTTCACAAAAAATGCAATTTTTGCCTCTTTGAGCTGTAATTTGACCCCCTTAACATGCTTCAAAACTCACCAAACTTGGCACACACATCAGGACTGGCAGAAATTAAGATCTAATGAAAAAAAAAAAAAAAAAAAAAATCAAAATTGCGCTCTTGCGCAATTTTTGAATAAAACACAGAAAAAAACTGCTCTTACGAAGAAAACACGGACAAAACTGCTTGTAACTTCCGGTAGGAATGTCGGAAAGACATGAAACAAAAACTTCTATGTAGGTCTCACTTAGACCTACATTTTAATAATTGACAGCTATCAGAAATAATCAACAGGAAGTTGGCAATTACCCCTTCAAAATAAAAGTTTTGTAAAAACCCGTCACCTTTTTCAAATCGAAACTCCTCCCAGTGCGTTTGTCGTTTCGGCTTCAAACTCGCACAGGAGAGAGATTGAACCCTTTTAAAAAAAGTGGTCGGACAAAGTTGTGATAAGTTCTACGGTTTTGATTTTACGCGCCTTCAAAGAACCCCTGCGGAAATTTTCCAAAAAAATATCCTTTTTACCTCTTTGAGCTGTAATTTGACCCCCTTAAAATGCTTCAAAACTCACCAAACTTGGCACACACATCAGGACTGGCAACAATTGCGAGCTAATGAAAAAACCAAAGCCCAAAACTCAAAATTGTGCTCTAGCGCCCCCTAGGAATACAACACAGACAATACCCTAATTTGACCCCCTTAACATGCTTCAAAACTCACCAAATTTGACACACACATTGGTATGGAGCGGCAGACCAACTTATTAGGTAACCAAACCCCAAAAATGAAAATTGCGCGCTAGCGCCCCCTAGGAAGAGACAAAAAACAGACTGCTTGTAACTTCCGTTAGGAATGTCGTAGAGACATGAAACGAAAACCTCTGTGTAGGTCTGACTAAGACCTACATTTCCAATAAAAAACGTCTATACCCAAAATCAACAGAAATTTAGCAAAAACTCATTCTAAGCAACATTTTCGCAAAAAATGCTATTTTTGCCTCTTTGAGCTGTAATTTGACCCCCTTAAAATGCTTCAAAACTCACCAAACTTGGCACACACATCAGGACGCGCAGAAATTGCGATCTAGTGAACAAACCAAACCTTAAAACTCAAAATTGCATTCTACAGCAATTTTTTAATGAAACAGAAAAATCTGCTCCTAGGAAGAGGAAACAGACAAAACTGCTTGTAACTTCTGGTAGGAATGTCGGACAGACATGAAACAAAAACATCAATGTAGTTCTCACTTATACCTCCATTTTGATGATTGGCATCTTTCAGTTAAAATCAACAGGAAGTTGGCAATTACCCCTTCAAAATAAAAGTTTTGTAAAAAGCCGTCACCTTTTTCCAGACAAAACTGCTTGTAACTTCCGTTAGGAATGTCGTAGGGACATGAAACAAAAACCTCTATATAGGTCTGACTTAGACCTACATTTCCATTAATTACTTCTATACTTAAAATCAACAGGAAGTTGACAAAAACCCCTTCAAAACACAATTTTTGCAAAAAATGCCTTTTTTGCCTCTTTGAACTGATATTTGACCCCCTTAAAATGCTTCAAAGTGCCAGTTAAAGCTATACTATGCCAAGCGAAAGCCATTTATCAACAACATCCAGAAACGCCAATCTGTAATTTGACCCCCTTAACATGCTTCAAATCTCACCAAATTTTACACACACATCAGGACTGGTGAAAATTGCCATCCAATAAAAAAACTAACCCCAAAAATGAAAATTGTGCTGTAGCTCCCCCTAGGAAAAAAAACTGACAAAACTGCTTGTAAATTCTGTTAGGAATGTCGTAGAGTGATGGAAAAAAAACTTCTATGTAGGTCTGACTAAGATCGGGACTCGGGACACGGCGGCGGCGGCGGACCCGACCAACGCTGCTTGCAGCTTTAATTATTATTGCTGTTATTAATATTATTATTTTATTTTTAGTAGTATTATTATTACTTGTATTATTAGTGTTATTACAATTATTATTGTTATTATAATTGTTATTATTAATAAGAATAATTATATTATTATTAGTAGTAGTATTACTGGTATTATTGTTATTACTGGTATTATTTTCATTATTATTGTTATTATAATAATTCTTATTATTCATATTATTATTATTATTGTTGTTATTAATATTGTTGTTATTATTAGTATTGCTATTATTACTCATTTTATTGTTAGTATTATTAGTATTGTTGTTATTATCATTAATTATAATTATCATATAATTACTTTAATTTTCCTGAATGAATCAATTAAGTACTTTCTATTACTATTTTTATTATTATTATTATTATTATTGTTGTTGTTATTATTATTAATATTATTATTGTTATTAATATTGTTATTATTATTATTATTACTAGTATTATTGTTATTATTAACATTGTTATTGTTATTATTATTATTATTATTGTTATTAGTAGTATCATCATTATTATTATTATGTTTCTATATATATATAAAATTATTAATAATATTATTTTATTAACATTACTATTCTTCTTATTATTATTATTAATATTATTATTACTTGTATTATTATTATTATTATATTATACGTGGTATTGATCATTAATATATTAATATTATTATTATTATTGTCGTTAATATTGTTATTATTATTACTATGTTTACTAATACTAATATTATTACTATTATTATTGTTAATGTTATTATATTGTTAATAACATCTGTAAAAACATTATTGTTATTAATATTGTTATTATTATTACTGGTATTTTTATTGTTATTTTATCATTATTGTTATTATCAATAATTTTGTTATTTTTATGATCATATAATTATTACTATAATTGTTATTATTATTATTAATGTTATTAATATTGTTATTATTATTACTATTACTTTTATTAATATTATTATTAGTGTTATTAATATTATTATTACTAGTATTATGTTGTTATTATTATTATTTTTAAATATATATATTTTTTTATTATTATTAGTAGTATAATTATTAATACTATTATTGTTGTTTTCTGTTATTATCACTATTATTATTATTATTATTATTCATGCCGACCCACTGTTACTATGACGACGTTGGTTCTGCTGTGAAGAGCGAAACACAAACACCAGTAGGTTGAAAGAGAGCGGTGTACTTTCTCATGTACTCTGTATCATTGTTGAATGACATCATCTAAAGCTGCCACATGTTGGACATTGCAGAGACTTTGATGGACGAGCTGGAGAGGATCTACAGGAGAGCTGGCAGCAGGAAGCTTTGGTCTGAGTCACACACACACACACACACACACACACACACACACACACACACACACACACACACACTGGCATATTGTTTATCAGGGATTGTGTGAACGTTAGCATCAAATGTTGTCTTCCTTCCTGCTAAAAACAAAAACAAGAAAACTTCTCCCCATGTGACCACCGTGCAGGCTGGCGGTGCGTCACGCCGCCGCCGTTATCAAGAAGTTCGCCAGCTCTATCGCGCCTAACATCACCTCCATACTGGTGCACGGGAAGCAGGTAACAATCCGCAATGGCCACAGAGACGCCGACTCTGCATGCCGCCGCCGTGGCGCGTTCAGGCCAAATTAACACAGGCCGTTTGTGGGGGGGAGGGGGCTGCAGCACTGCAGCGAGCGTCAACATGATTAACTCTTTGTGTCAAAAGTTTTCTCACGTTTGTAAAGACTGACTCTTTTATTTAACAGTAACATTTATTCATAACACAATTATGAATAATCAAAAAAATCAACTGAAATCAATACGAAAATAAATGGCTAATAATTAGATATACAAAAGCCAAAAGCAGCGAAGTTGTGTAAATGGTAAATAAAAAGAGAACACAACAAATCCCTTTCAACTTATATTTAACTGAATAGACTGCAAAGGCAAGATATTTCATGTTCACACTGAGAAACTTTGTTATTTTTTTTGCAAACAATCATGAACTTAGCATTTAATGGCAGCAACACATGGCAAAAAAAAGGCATTTTTACCAGTGTTTTACATGGCCTTTCCTTTTAACAACACTCAGTAAAGGTTTGGGAACTGAGGAGACACATTTTTGAAGTGGAATTATTTCCCGTTCTTGCTTGATGTACAGCTTAAGTGGTTCAACAGTCTCCCTTCTGATATTTTTGGTTTCTGGGTGTTGTTGATAAATGGCTTTAGCTGTGCATAGTAGAGTTTTAGACATTTTGTACAGCTTAAGTTGTTCAGCAGTCTCCCTTGTCAAATTTTGGGTTTCTGGGTGTTGTTGATAAATGGCTTTGGCGTTGCATAGTAGAGTTTTAGACATTTTGTACAGCTAAAGTTGTTCAGCAGTCTCCCTTCTCATATTTTGGGTTTCTGGGTGTTGTTGATAAATGGCTTTGGCTTTGCATAGTAGAGTTTTAGACATTTTGTACAGCTTAAGTTGTTCAACAGTCTCCATTCTCATATTTTAGGTTCTGGGTGTTGTTGATGAATGGCTTTTTCTTTGCATGGTAGAGTTTTAGACAGTTTGTACAGCTTAAGTTGTTCAACAGTCTCCCTTCTCATATTTTTAGGTTTCAGGGTGTTGTTGATAAATGGCTTTAGCTTTGCATAGTAGAGTTTTAGACATTTTGTACAGCTTAAGTTGTTCAACAGTCTCCCTTCTCATATTTTTAGGTTTCAGGGTGTTGTTGATAAATGGCTTTAGCTTTGCATAGTAGAGTTTTAGACATTTTGTACAGCTTAAGTTGTTCAGTAGTCTCCCTTCTCATATTTGAGGTTTCAGGGTGTTGTTGATAAATGGCTTTAGCTTTGCATAGTAGAGTTTTAGACATTTTGTACAGCTTAAGTTGTTCAACAGTCTCCCTTCTCATATTTTTGGTTTGTGGGTGTTGTTGATAAATGGCTTTGGCTTTGTATGGTAGAGTTTTGGACAGTTTGTACAGCTTAAGTTGTTCAACAGTCTCCCTTCTCATATTTTAGGTTTCTGGGTGTTTTTGATAAATGGCTTTAGCTTTGCATAGTAGAGTTTTAGACATTTTGTACATCTTAAATTGTTTGGCAGTCTCCCTTCTCATATTTTGGGTTTCTGGGTGTTGTTGATAAATGGCTTTGGCCTTGCATGGTAGAGTTTTAGACAGTTTGTACAGCTTAAGTTGTTCAACAGTCTCCCTTGTCAAATTTTGGGTTTCTGGGTGTTGTTGATAAACGGTTTTGACGTTGCATAGCAGAGTTTTGGACAGTTTGTACAGCTTAAGTTGTTCAACAGTTGTGCACCACATATTTTCAATGGGAGACAGGTCTGGACTACAGGCAGGTTAGTCTAGTACCTGCACTCTTTTACTACGAATCCACACTTTTGTAACACGTGGCTTGGCATTGTCTTGCTGAAATAAGCAGGGGCGTCCATGATAACATTGCTAGCATGATCTCCAAAACCTGTATGTACCTTTCAGCATTAATGGTGCCTTCACAGATGTGTAAGTTACCCATGCCTTGGCCACTAATGCACCCCCATACCATCACACATGCTGGCTTTTGGGGCGGTATGGCTCGGTTGGTAGAGCCAACTTGAGGGTTCCAGGTTCGATCCCCGCTTCCGCTATTCTAGTCACTGCCGTTGTGTCCTTGGGCAAGACACTTTACCCACCTGCTCCCAGTGCCACCCACACTGCTTTAAATGTAACTTAGATATTGGGTTTCACTATGTAAAGCGCTTTGAGTCACTAGAGAAAAGTGCTATACAAATATAATTCACTTTGCGCCTAGAACAGTCCGAATGGTTCTTTTCCTCTGTGGTCCGGAGGACACGACGTCTACAGTTTCCGAAAAAAAAAATGTCGAATGTGGACTCGCCAGACCACAGAACACTTTTCCACTTTGCATCAGTCCATCTTAGACCGGGTGTTGTTGATAATTTGGCTTTGACTTTGCGTAGTGCAGTTTTAACTTGTAGCCACCGACTTTAGTTACGGACAGTGGTTTTCTGAAGTCCTCCCGAGCCCATGTGGCGATATCCTTTACACGCCGATGTCGCTTTTTGGTGCATCCAAGGTGCGTAATATCACGGCTTACGTGCGGCGATTTCTCCAGATTCTCCGAACCTTTGGATGATATCACAGATCCTCAATTCCTTGCAGTACCAGGTTGAGAAATGTTGTTCTCGGACAAATCCGCTCAGGCATTTGTGGACAAAACGGTGCGTTGTCCTTGTTTTTGTTTCACGGAAGCTGCTTTTATACCCAATCATGGCACACACCTGTTCCCAATTAGCCTGTTCCACCCTTGGGACGTTCCCAATAAGCGTTTGATGAGCATTCCTCGACGTTCTCGGTCTTTTTTGCCACTTGTGCCAGCTTACTAGCTAAGTTTAATAGTGCAAACATGAAATGTCTTGTCTTTGCTGTCTATTTAATGGGATATTAGTTGAAAAGGTTGAAAACCGGGGCGGTTTAGCTCGGTTGGTAGAGTGGCCGTGCCAGCAACTTGATGGTTCCAGGTTCGATCCCCGCTTCCGCTATTCTAGTCACTGCCGTTGTGTCCTTGGGCAAGACACTTTACCCACCTGCTCCCAGTGCCACCCACACTGCTTTAAATGTAACTTAGATATTGGGTTTCACTATGTAAAGCGCTTTGAGTCACTAGAGAAAAGTGCTATACAAATATAATTCACTTTGCGCCTAGAACAGTCCGAATGGTTCTTTTCCTCTGTGGACGCGACGTCTACAGTTTCCGAAAAAAAAATGTCGAATGTGGACTCGCCAGACCACAGAACACTTTTCCACTTTGCATCAGTCCATCTTAGACGAGCTCGGCGAGCGTTTCCGGGTGTTGTTGATAATTTGGCTTTGACTTTGCGTAGTACAGTTTTAACTTGTATCGCATGACTGTAATAACGGACAGTGGTTTTATGAAGTGCTCCCGAGCCCATGTGGCGATATCCTTTACATGCCGATGTCGCTTTTTGATGCATCCAAGGTGCGTAATATCACGGCTTACGTGCGGCGATTTCTCCAGATTCTCCGAACCTTTGGATGATATCACAGATCCTCAATTCCTTGCAGTACCAGGTTGAGAAATGTTGTTCTCGGACAAATCCGCTCAGGCATTTGTGGACAAAACGGTGCCTTGTCCTTGTTTTTGTTTCACGGAAGCTGCTTTTATACCCAATCATGGCACACACCTGTTCCCAATTAGCCTGTTCCACCCGTGGGACGTTCCAAATAAGCGTTTGATGAGCATTCCTCAACGTTGTCAGTCTTTTTTGCCACTTGTTCCAGCTTACTAGCTAAGTTTACCAGTGCGAACATGAAATGTCTTGTCTTTGCTGTCTATTTAATGGAATATTAGTTGAAAAGGTTGAAAACCGGGGCGGTTTAGCTCGGTTGGTAGAGCGGCCGTGCCAGCAACTTGAGGGTTGCAGGTTCGATCCCCGCTTCCGCTATTCTAGTCACTGCCGTTGTGTCTTTGGGCAAGACACTTGACCCACCTGCTCCCAGTGCCACCCACACTGCTTTAAATGTAACTTAGATATTGGGTGTCACTATGTAAAGCGCTTTGAGTCACTAGAGAAAAGTGCTATACAAATATAATTCACTTTGCGCCTAGAACAGTCCGAATGGTTCTTTTCCTCTGTGGACGCGACGTCTACAGTTTCCGAAAAAAAAATGTCGAATGTGGACTCGCCAGACCACAGAACACTTTTCCACTTTGCATCAGTCCATCTTAGACCGGGTGTTGTTGATAATTTGGCTTTGACTTTGCGTAGTGCAGTTTTAACTTGTGGCCACCGACTTTAGTTACGGACAGTGGTTTTCTGAAGTGCTCCCGAGCCCATGTGGCGATATCCTTTACACGCCGATGTCACTTTTTGATGCATCCAAGGTGCGTAATATCACGGCTTACGTGCGGCGATTTCTCCAGATTCTCCGAACCTTTGGATGATATCACAGACCCTCAATTCCTTGCAGTACCAGGTTGAGAAATGTTGTTCTCGGACAAATCCGCTCAGGCATTTGTGGACAAAACGGTGCCTTGTCCTTGTTTGTGTTTCACGGAAGCTGCTTTTATACCCAATCATGGCACACACCTGTTCCCAATTAGCCTGTTCCACCCGTGGGACGTTCCCAATAAGCGTTTGATGAGCATTCCTCGACGTTCTCGGTCTTTTTTGCCACTTGTGCCAGCTTACTAGCTAAGTTTACCAGTGAGAACATGAAATGTCTTGTCTTTGCTGTCTATTCAATGGAATATTAGTTGAAAAGGTTGAAAACCGGGGCGGTTTAGCTCGGTTGGTAGAGTGGCCGTGCCAGCAACTTGAGGGTTGCAGGTTCGATCCCCGCTTCCGCTATTCTAGTCACTGCCGTTGTGTCCTTGGGCAAGACACTTTACCCACCTGCTCCCAGTGCCACCCACACTGCTTTAAATGTAACTTAGATATTGGGTTTCACTATGTAAAGCGCTTTGAGTCACTAGAGAAAAGTGCTATACAAATATAATTCACTTTGCGCCTAGAACAGTCCGAATGGTTCTTTTCCTCTGTGGACGCGACGTCTACAGTTTCCGAAAAAAAAATGTCGAATGTGGACTCGCCAGACCACAGAACACTTTTCCACTTTGCATCAGTCCATCTTAGACGAGCTCGGCGAGCGTTTCCGGGTGTTGTTGATAATTTGGCTTTGACTTTGCGTAGTACAGTTTTAACTTGTATCGCATGACTGTAATAACGGACAGTGGTTTTCTGAAGTCCTCCCGAGCCCATGTGGCGATATCCTTTACACGCCGATGTCGCTTTTTGGTGCATCCAAGGTGCGTAATATCACGGCTTACGTGCGGCGATTTCTCCAGATTCTCCGAACCTTTGGATGATATCACAGACCCTCAATTCCTTGCAGTACCAGGTTGAGAAATGTTGTTCTCGGACAAATCCGCTCAGGCATTTGTGGACAAAACGGTGCCTTGTCCTTGTTTGTGTTTCACGGAAGCTGCTTTTATACCCAATCATGGCACACACCTGTTCCCAATTAGCCTGTTCCACCCGTGGGACGTTCCCAATAAGCGTTTGATGAGCATTCCTCGACGTTCTCGGTCTTTTTTGCCAGTTGTGCCAGCTTACTAGCTAAGTTTACCAGTGAGAACATGAAATGTCTTGTCTTTGCTGTCTATTTAATGGAATATTAGTTGAAAAGGTTGAACAAATCATTGTATTCTCTTTTTATTGACTTTTTACACAACTTCACTGCTTGTTGGGGTTTGTATAGAAGTGTGTGTTGTGTGTGTGTGTGTGTGTAGGAGCAGCCTTTCTAGTGTATTTACAACATAAATAATATATACATACTATGCAAAAAAAAATATTTAAAAAAGCTTGTTGTGAAAAATGAGTTGGAATTTCGCAAGAAAAACTGGCAGTGTTATGATAAAAGTCGTCAATTTACTCAAGGCAAGTCGAAATTTTACAAGATAAAGCTTGAAATGTTGGTAAATTTTACAAAAAGAGTCGTGATTTTACTCGACAAAAGTCAAAATTTTGTAAGAAAAGTTTAAAATGTCGCCAATATTATAATAATAATCGGAATTTTGCTCGACTTTTGTCATAATTTCACTCCAAAAATGTCAGTTTTACAAGAACAACAACAAAAAATGGCAATTTTGTGATAAAAGTCGGAATTCTATATGACAAATGTCACCATTTTGCAATAAAAAGTACAATAATAATAATAATTTTACATAAAACAAAGTCATAGTTTTACGAGAAATTATAATATTAATGATAATATTACGGAAACAGAAAAAATATGAGAAAATGTTCCCAATTTTAAAAATAAATACACATATTTATTTTTACTTTTTTTTATTTAATTTGGCCAAAGGATAAATGAGTTGGAATTGCACAAGAAAAAAGTTACAATTTCTCAAAAAAACAGGCAAGTCAAAATTTTACCCCAAAAACTGAACATTTGTGCAATGTTATGATAAAAGTTGGAATTTTTCTCAATAACAGTCACAATTTTGCCACTTGTGCCAGCTTACTAGCTAAGTTTACCAGTGCGAACATGAAATGTCTTGTCTTTGCTGTCTATTTAATGGAATATTAGTTGAAAAGGTTGAACAAATCATTGTATTCTCTTTTTATTGACTTTTTACACAACTTCACTGCTTGTTGGGGTTTGTATAGAAGTGTGTGTTGTGTGTGTGTGTGTGTGTGTGTGTGTGTGTGTGTGTGTGTGTGTGTGTGTGTGTGTAGTTTGAGCGACAGCGACAACCCCCCTTTGTGTTGTTTTTATTAATTAGAGCGCAGACATGAGATTATGGCCGAGAGAAGGCGTCGGCGAGGCTGCAGGCACTTTTATTTCCTTCCCCCGCGAGGACGCCGCCATTCGCTATCAGCGCCGCCTTCCATTGACTTCCTCATTTGCCTAACATGCCAACTAGTGGAGCTTGAAATAGGCTGGCCGACAAAACATTGACGCCACATCCACACTCATAAACGCTTTTTATTCAACTGCAGCAAAGCTTTTGTGTTGCCGCGCAGGACACACACACACACACACACACCCACACACACACACACACTAATCTTGTATTTGTTACCTTCTTGAGAGCTGAGAAAAATGCCTCCCTCTTTAGGAGCAGCCTTTCTAGTGTATTTACAACATAAATAATATATACATACTATGCAAAAAAAAATATTTAAAAAAGCTTGTTGTGAAAAATGAGTTGGAATTTCGCAAGAAAAACTGGCAGTATTATGATAAAGTCGGAAATTTACTCAAGGCAAGTCAAAATTTTACAAGATAAAGCTTAAAATGTTGGTAAATTTTACAAAAAGAGTCGTAGTTTTACTCGACAAAAGTCACAATTTTGTAAGAAAAGTTTAAATGTCGCCAATATTATAATAATAATCGGAATTTTGCTCGACTTTTGTCATAATTTCACTCCAAAAATGTCAGTTTTACAAGAATAACGACAAAAATTGGCAATTTTGTGATAAAAGTCGGAATTCTATATGACAAATGTCACCATTTTGCAATAGAAAGTGTAATAATAATAATAATAATTTTACATGAAAGAAAGTAATAGTTTTACAAGAAAAAATTATAATATTACTGAAACAGAAAGAATATGAGAAAATGTTCCCAATTTTATAAGAAAAAGTCGACACATTGTGAGAAAAAGACTGCTTTTAGTTTTTTTTAGTTTTTTTTTTATTGTTTTTTTATTTTTTTATTATTTACTTCAAGTTATGAAGTTATTACAGTATGTCTCTATATACATTTTTTTAATTTATTTTTTTTATTATTTTGGCCAAAGGGGTCGCGTTTGTTCTGAACTTGTGAAAAATAAGTTGGAATTGCATAAGAAAAAAAGTCACAATTTCACAAAAAAAACTTAGAATGTTGGCAGTATTATAATAAAAGTCATCATTTTACTCAACGCAAGTCAAAATTTTACCCCAAAAACTGAACATTTGTGCAATGTTATGATAAAAGTTGGAATTTTACTCGACAAAAGTCACAATTTTATACGAAAACTTTAAAATGTTGCCAATATTATAATAATAATTGGAATTTTATTCGACTTTTGTCATAATTTCACTCCAAAAATGTCAGTTTTACAAGAATAACAACAAAAATTGGCATTTTTGTGATAAAAGTCAGAATTCTATATGACAAATGTCACCATTTTGAAATAAAAAGTATAATAATAATAATAATTTGCAAGTCAAAATTAACTTTGGCCAAAGGGGCCGCATTTTCACAATAAATTTCGCAAGAAAAAACTAGAAGTTTGTCAGTTTTGTAATAAAAGTCGTCATTTTACTCAACGCAAGTCAAAATATTCCCCCAAAAACTGAACATTTGTGCAATATTATGATAAAAGTTGGAATTTTACTCAATAACAGTCGCAATTTTACAAGATAAAGCTTAAAATGTTGGCAATTTTACGAAAAGAGTCGTAGTTTTACTCGACAAAAGTCACAATTTTGTAAGAAAAGTTTAAAATGTTGCCAATATTATAATAATAATCGGAATTTTACTTGACTTTTGTCATAATTTCACTCCAAAAATGTCAGTTTTACAAGAACAACAACAACAAATGGCAATTTTGTGATAAAAGTCAGAATTTTATATATATATAAAAAGTATAATAATAATAATAATTTGCAAGTCAAAATTTTACCCCGAAAACTGAACATTTGTGCAATGTTATGATAAAAGTTGGAATTTTACTCAATAACAGTCGCAATTTTACAAGAAAAAGCTTCAAATTTTGGCAATTTTATGAAAAGAGTCGTAGTTTTATTCGACAAAAGTCACAATTTTATACGAAAACTTTAAAATGTTGCCAATATTATAATAATAATTGGAATTTTATTTGACTTTTGTCATAATTTCACTCCAAAAATGTCAGTATTTTACAAGAACGACAACAAAAATATGATAAAAGTCGTCAATTTACTCGACGCAAGTCCAAATTTTACAAGATAAACTGAACATGTGTGCAATTTTACAAGATAAAGCTTAAAATGTTGGTAAATTTTACGAAAAGAGTCGTAGTTTTACTCGACAAAAGTCACAATTTTGTAAGAAAACTTTAAAATGTCGCCAACATTATAATAATAATTGGAATTTTGCTCGACTTTTGTCATAATTTCACTCCAAAAATGTCAGTTTTACAAGAATAACAACAAAAATTGGCAATTTTGTGATAAAAGTCGGAATTCTATACGACAAATTTCACCATTTTGAAGTAAAAAGTGATAATTCTAAATTAAAAAGTAATAGTTTTACAAGAAAATATTGCAACATTACAGAAACAGAAAGAATATGATAAGTTGTTACCAATTTTACAAGATAAAGCTTAAAATGTTGGCAATTTTACGAAAAGAGTCGTAGTTTTACTCGACAAAAGTCACAATTTTGTAAGAAAAGTTTAAAATGTTGCAAATATTATAATAATAATCGGAATTTTACTTGACTTTTGTCATAATTTCACTCCAAAAATGTCAGTTTTACAAGAACAACAACAACAAATGGCAATTTTGTGATAAAAGTCAGAATTTTATATATATATAAAAAGTATAATAATAATAATAATTTGCAAGTCAAAATTTTACCCCGAAAACTGAACATTTGTGCAATGTTATGATAAAAGTTGGAATTTTACTCAATAACAGTCGCAATTTTACAAGAAAAAGCTTCAAATTTTGGCAATTTTATGAAAAGAGTCGTAGTTTTATTCGACAAAAGTCACAATTTTATACGAAAACTTTAAAATGTTGCCAATATTATAATAATAATTGGAATTTTATTTGACTTTTGTCATAATTTCACTCCAAAAATGTCAGTATTTTACAAGAACGACAACAAAAATATGATAAAAGTCGTCAATTTACTCAACGCAAGTCAAAATTTTACAAGATAAACTGAACGTGTGCAATTTTACAAGATAAAGCTTAAAATGTTGGTAAATTTTACGAAAAGAGTCGTAGTTTTACTCGACAAAAGTCACAATTTTGTAAGAAAACTTTAAAATGTCGCCAATATTATAATAATAATCGGAATTTTATTCGACTTTTGTCATAATTTCACTCCAAAAATGTCAGTTTTACAAGAATAACAACAAAAATTGGCAATTTTGTGATAAAAGTCAGAATTCTATATGACAAATGTCACCATTTGAAGTAAAAAGTAATAATTTTAAATTAAAAAGTAATAGTTTTACAAGAAAATATTGCAACATTACAGAAACAGAAAGAATATGATAAGTTGTTACCAATTTTATAAGAAAAAGCTTAAAATTTTGGCAATTTTACGAAGACTCGTAATTTTGCACAACAAAAGTCGCAATTTTATAAGAAAAGTTTAAAATGTTGCCAATATTATAATAATAATCGGAATTTTGCTCGACTTTTGTCATAATTTCACTCCAAAAATGTCAGTTTTACAAGAATAACAACAAAAATTGGCAATTTTGTGATAAAAGTCAGAATTCTATACGACAAATGTCACCATTTTGCAATAAAAAGTATAATAATAATAATAATTTGCAAGTCAAAATTTTACCCCGAAAACTGAACATTTGTGCAATGTTATGATAAAAGTTGGAATTTTACTCAATAACAGTCACAATTTTACAAGATAAAGCTTAAAATGTTGGCAATTTTACAAAAAGAGTCGTAGTTTTACTCGACAAAAGTCACAATTTTATAAGAAAAATTTAAAATGTTGCCAATATTATAATAATAATCGGAATTTTATTCGATTTTTGTCATAATTTCACTCCAAAATGTCAGTTTTACAAGAATAACAACAAAAAATGGCAATTTTGTGATAAAAGTCAGAATTCTATATGACAAATGTCACCATTTTGAAATAAAAGTGATAATTTTAAATTAAAAAGTAATAGTTTTACGAGAAAATATTGCAACATTACAGAAACAGAAAGAATATGATAAATTGTTCCCAATTTTATACGAAAAACCTTAAAATTTTGGCAATTTTACGAAGACTCGTAATTTTGCACGACAAAAGTCGCAATTTTATAAGAAAACTTTAAAATGTTGCCAATATTATAATAATAATCGGAATTTTACTTGACTTTTATCATAATTTCACTCCAAAAATGTCAGTTTTACAAGAACAACAACAAAAAATGGCAATTTTGTGATAAAAGTCGGAATTCTATATGAAAAATGTCACCATTTTGCAATAAAAAGTATAATAATAATAATAATTTGCAAGTCAAAATTTTACCCCGAAAACTGAACATTTGTGCAATGTTATGATAAAAGTTGGAATTTTACTCAATAACAGTCGCAATTTTACAAGAAAAAGCTTAAAATGTTGGCAATTTTATGAAAAGAGTTGTAATTTTACTCGACAAAAGTCACAATTTTATAAGAAAACTTTAAAATGTTGCCAATATTATAATAATAATCGGAATTTTACTTGACTTTTGTCATAATTTCACTCCAAAAATGTCAGTTTTACAAGAATAACAACAAAAAATGGCAATTTATTGATAAAAGTCGGAATTCTATACGACAAATGTCACCATTTTGCAATAAAAAGTATGATAGTAATAATAATTTGCAAGTCAAAATTTTACCCCGAAAACTGAACATTTGTGCAATGTTATGATAAAAGTTGGAATTTTACTCAATAACAGTCGCAATTTTACAAGAAAAAGCTTGAAATGTTGGCAATTTTACGAAAAGAGTCGTAGTTTTACTCGACAAAAGTCACAATTTTATATGAAAAATTTTAAATGTTGCCAATATTATAATAATAATCGGAATTTTATTCGATTTTTGTCATAATTTCACTCCAAAAATGTCAGTTTTACAAGAATAACAACAAAAATTGGCTATTTTGTGATAAAAGTCAGAATTCTATATGACAAATGTCACCATTTTGAAGTAAAAAGTGATAATTTTAAATTAAAAAGTAATAGTTTTACAAGAAAATATTGCAACATTACAGAAACAGAAAGAATATGATAAGTTGTTACCAATTTTATAAGAAAAAGCTTAACATTTTGGCAATTTTACGAAGACTCGTAATTTTGCACGACAAAAGTCGCAATTTTATAAGAAAAGTTTAAAATGTTGCCAATATTATAATAATAATCGGAATTTTACTTGACTTTTGTCATAATTTCACTCCAAAAATGTCAGTTTTACAAGAATAACAACAAAAATTGGCAATTTTGTGATAAAAGTCAGAATTCTATACGACAAATGTCACCATTTTGAAATAAAAAGTATAATAATAATAATAATTTGCAAGTCAAAATTTTACCCCGAAAACTGAACATTTGTGCAATGTTAATATAAAAGTTGGAATTTTACTCAATAACAGTCGCAATTTTACAAGAAAAAGCTTGAAATTTGGGCAATTTTACGAAAAGAGTCGTCGTTTTATGCCACAAAAGTCACAATTTCATAAGAAAACTTTAAAATGTTGCCAATATTATAATAATAATTGGAATTTTATTTGACTTTTGTCATAATTTCCCTCCAAAAATGTCACTATTTTACAAGAACGACAACAAAAATATGATAAAAGTCGTCAATTTACTCGACGCAAGTCCAAATTTTACAAGATAAACTGAACATGTGTGCAATTTTACAAGATAAAGCTTAAAATGTTGGTAAATTTTACGAAAAGAGTCGTAGTTTTACTCGACAAAAGTCACAATTTTATAAGAAAACTTTAAAATGTTGCCAATATTATAATAATAATCGGAATTTTACTTGACTTTTGTCATTATTTCACTCCAAAAATGTCAGTTTTACAAGAATAACAACGAAAATTGGCAATTTTGTGAAAAAAGTCGGAATTCTATATGACAAATGTCACCATTTTGAAATAAAAAGTGAAAATTTTTAATTAAAAAGTAATAGTTTTACGAGAAAATATTGCAACATTACAGAAACAGAAAGAATATGAGAAGTTGTTACCAATTTTATAAGAAAAAGCTTAAAATTTTGGCAATTTTACGAAAACTCGTAATTTTGCACGACAAAAGTCGCAATTTTATAAGAAAACTTTAAAATGTTGCTAATATTATAATAATAATCGGAATTTTACTTGACTTTTGTCATAATTTCACTCCAAAAATGTCAGTTTTACAAGAATAACAACAAAAAATGGCAATTTTGTGATAAAAGTCGGAATTCTATATGAAAAATGTCACCATTTTGCAATAAAAAGTATAATAATAATAATAATTTGCAAGTCAAAATTTTACCCCAAAAACTGAACATTTGTGCAATGTTATGATAAATGTTGGAATTTTACTCAATAACAGTCGCAATTTTACAAGATAAAGCTTAAAATTTTGGCAATTTTACGAAAAGTCGTAGTTTTACTCGACAAAAGTCACAATTTTATAAGAAAACTTTAAAATGTTGCCAATATTATAATAATAATTGGAACTTTACTTGACTTTTGTCATAATTTCACTCCAAAAATGTCAGTTTTACAAGAATAACAACAAAAAATGGCAATTTTGTGATAAAAGTCGGAATTCTAAATGACAAATGTCACCATTTTGCAATAAAAAGTATAATAATAATAATAATTTGCAAGTCAAAATTTTACCCCAAAAACTGAACATTTGTGCAATGTTATGATAAAAGTTGGAATTTTACTCAATAACAGTCGCAATTTTACAAGAAAAAGCTTAAAATGTTGGCAATTTTATGAAAAGAGTCGTAATTTTACTCGACAAAAGTCACAATTTTATAAGAAAACTTTAAAATTTTGCCAATATTATAATAATAATCGGAATTTTATTTGACTTTTGTCATAATTTCACTCCAAAAATGTCACTGTTTTTCAAGAATAACAACAAAAATTGTCAATATTGTGATAAAAGTCTGAATTCTATATGACAAATGTCACCATTTTGCAATAAAAATTATAATAATAATAATAATTTTACATAAAATAAAGTAATAGTTTTACGAGAAAAAATTATAATATTACAGAAACAGAAAGAATATGAGAAAATGTTCCCAATTTTATAAGAAAAAGTTGACACATTGGGAGAAAAAGACTGCTTTTAGTTTTTTGTTTAATTGTAAAATGTTGGCAGTATTATAATAAAAGTCGTCATTTTACTCAACACAAGTCAAAATGTTCCCCCAAAAACCTGAACATTTTTGCAATATTATGATGAAAGATGGAATTTTACTCAGTAACTGTCACAATTTTACAAGAAAAAGCTTTAAATTTTGGCAATTTTCACGAAAAGAGTCGTAATTTTACACAACAAAAGTCACAATTTTATAAGAAAACTTTAAAATGTTGCCATTATTTTAATAATAATCTGCATTTTACTTGGCAAAATTATCCCAAAAGTCATCATTTTACTCAATAAATGTCACTGTTTTACAAGAACAACAAAAATGGCAACATTGTGATATAAGTCAGAATTTTATACGACAAATGTTGCCATTTTGCGTTAAAAAGCAATAATTTTACATGAAAAAGTAATAATTTTACGAGAATATATTGCAAATATTACTGAAACAGAAAGATTATAAGAATTTTTTCCAAATTTTATTAGAAAAAAGTCAACACATTGTGAGAAAAAGACTGCTTTTAGTTATTTTTTTTGTAATTGTTTTTTTAATTTTCATTATTTACTTCAAGTTATTACAGTATGTCTCTATATACATATTTATTTTACTTTTTTTTAATTAACTTTGGCCAAAGGTGCCGCATTTTCGCAAGAAATTTCACAAGAAAAAAATAGAAATTTGTCAGTTTTATAATAAAAGTCATGATTTTACTCAACGCAAGTCAAAATATTCCCCCAAAAACTGAACATTTGTGCAATATTATGATAAAAGATGGAATTTTACACAATTTTACAAGAAAAAGCTTTAAATTTTGGCAATTTTCACGAAAAGAGTCGCAATTTTACACGACAAAAGTCACAATTTTAAAATGTTGCCATTATTTTAATGATAATCTGCATTTTACTTGGCAAAATTATCCCAAAAGTCATCATTTTACTCAATAAATGTCACTGTTTTACAAGAACAACAACAAAAATTGGCAACATTGTGATATGTCGGAATTTTAAACGACAAATGTTGCCATTTTACGTTGAAAACTTATAATTTTACATGAAAAAGTAATAATTTTACGAGCATATATTGCAAATATTACTGAAACAGAAAGAATATAAGAATTTTTTCCCAATATTAGAAAAAAGTCAACACATTGTGAGAAAAAGCCTGCTTTTAGTTTTTTATTTAATAGTTTTTTTAATTTTCATTATTTACTTCAAGTTATTACAGTATGTCTCTATATACATATTTATTTTACTTTTTTTTAATTAACTTTGGCCAAAGGTGCCGCATTTTCGCAAGAAATTTCACAAGAAAAAACTAGAAATTTGTCAGTTTTATAATAAAAGTCATAATTTTACTCAACGCAAGTCAAAATATTCCCCCAAAAACTGAACATTTGTGCAATATTATATAAAAGATGGAATTTTACACAATTTTACAAGAAAAAGCTTTAAATTTTGGCAATTTTCACGAAAAGAGTCGCAATTTTACACGACAAAAGTCACAATTTTAAAATGTTGCCATTATTTTAATGATAATCTGCATTTTACTTGGCAAAATTATCCCAAAAGTCATCATTTTACTCAATAAATGTCACTGTTTTACAAGAACAACAACAAAAATGGCAACATTGTGATATAAGTCAGAATTTTATACGACAAATGTTGCCATTTTGCGTTAAAAAGCAATAATTTTACATGAAAAAGTAATAATTTTACGAGCATATATTGCAAATATTACTGAAACAGAAAGAATATAAGAGTTTTTTCCAAATTTTATTAGAAAAAAGTCAACACTTTGTGAGAAAAAGACTGCTTTTAGTTATTTTTTTTGTAATTGTTTTTTTAATTTTCATTATTTACTTCAAGTTATTACAGTATGTCTCTATATACATATTTATTTTACTTTTGTTTTTATTAACTTTGGCCAAAGGGGCCGCGTTTTCACAAGAAATTTCGCAAGAAAAAAATTGAAATGTGTCAGTTTTGTAATAAAAGTCGTAATTTTACTCAACGCAAGTCAAAATATTCCCCCCAAAAACGGAACATTTTTGCAATATTATGATAAAAGATGGAATTTTACACAATTTTACAAGAAAAAGCTTTAAATTTTGGCAATTTTCACGAAAAGAGTCGCAATTTTACACGACAAAAGTCACAATTTTAAAATGTTGCCATTATTTTAATGATAATCTGCATTTTACTTGGCAAAATTATCCCAAAAGTCATCATTTTACTCAATAAATATCACTGTTTTACAAGAACAACAACAAAAATGGCAACATTGTGATATAAGTCAGAATTTTATACGACAAATGTTGCCATTTTGCGTTGCAAAGTTATAATTTTACATGAAAAAGTAATAATTTTACGAGCATATATTGCAAATATTACTGAAACAGAAAGAATATAAGAGTTTTTTCCAAATTTTATTAGAAAAAAGTCAACACATTGTGAGAAAAAGACTGCTTTTAGTTATTTTTTTTGTAATTGTTTTTTTAATTTTCATTATTTACTTCAAGTTATTACAGTATGTCTCTATATACATATTTATTTTACTTTTGTTTTTATTAACTTTGGCCAAAGGGGCCGCATTTTCACAAGAAATTTCGCAAGAAAAAAATTGAAATGTGTCAGTTTTGTAATAAAAGTCGTAATTTTACTCAACGCAAGTCAAAATATTCCCCCAAAAAACGGAACATTTTTGCAATATTATGATAAAAGATGGAATTTTGCTCAGTAACTGTCACAATTTTACAAGAAAAAGGTTTAAATTTTGGCAGTTTTTACGAAAACAGTCGTAATTTTACACGACAAAAGTCACAATTTTATAAGAAAACTTTAAAATGTTGCCAATTTACTCAATAAATGTCACCGTTTTACAAGAACAACAACAAAAATGGCAACATTGTGATATAAGTCAGAATTTTATACGACAAATGTTGCCATTTTGCGTTGCAAAGTTATAATTTTACATGAAAAAGTAATCATTTTACGAGAATATATTGCAAATATTACTGAAACAGAAAGAATATAAGAATTTTTTCCCAATTTTATTACAAAAAAGTCGACACATTGTGAGAAAAAGACTGCTTGTAGTTATTTTTTTGTAATTGTTTTTTTAATTTTCATTATTTACTTCAAGTTATTACAGTATGTCTCTCTATAAATATTTATTTTACTTTTTTTTAATTATCTTTGGCCAAAGGGGCCGCATTTTCACAAGAAATTTCACCAGAAAAAAATAGAAATTTGTCAGTTTTATAATAAAAGTCGTAATTTTACTCAACGCAAGTCAAAATATTCCCCCAAAAAACTGAACATTTTTGCAATATTATGATGAAAGATGGAATTTTACTCAGTAACAGTCACAATTTTACAAGAAAAAGCTTTAAACTTTGGCAATTTTCACGAAAAGAGTCGTAATTTTACACGGCAAAAGTCACAATTTCATAAGAAAACTTTAAAATGTTGCCATTATTTTAATGATAATCTGCATTTTACTTGGCAAAATCATCCCAAAAGTCATAATTTTACTCAATAAATGTCACTGTTTTACAAAAACAAAAACAAAAATGGCAACATTGTGATATAAGTCAGAATTTTATACGACAAATGTTGCCATTTTGCGTTGCAAAGTTATAATTTTACATGAAAAAGTAATCATTTTACGAGAATATATTGCAAATATTACTGAAACAGAAAGAATATAAGAATTTTTTCCCAATTTTATTACAAAAAAGTCGACACATTGTGAGAAAAAGACTGCTTGTAGTTATTTTTTTGTAATTGTTTTTTTAATTTTCATTATTTACTTCAAGTTATTACAGTATGTCTCTCTATAAATATTTATTTTACTTTTTTTTAATTATCTTTGGCCAAAGGGGCCGCATTTTCACAAGAAATTTCACCAGAAAAAAATAGAAATTTGTCAGTTTTATAATAAAAGTCGTAATTTTACTCAACGCAAGTCAAAATATTCCCCCAAAAAACTGAATATTTGTGCAATATTATGATAAAAGATGGAATTTTACAAGAAAAAGCTTTAAATTTTGGCATTTTTTACAAAAAGAGTCGTAATTTTACACGACAAAAGTCACAACTTTAAAATGTTGCCATTATTTTAATAATAATCTGCATTTTACTTGGCAAAATTATCCCAAAAGTAATCATTTTACTCAATAAATGTCACTGTTTTACAAAAACAAAAACAACAATGGAAACATTGTGATATAAGTCAGAATTTTATACGACAAATGTTGCCATTTTGCGTTAAAAAGTTATAATTTTACATGAAAAAGTAATAATTTGTCGAGAAAATATTGCAATATTATAGAAGCAGAAAGATTATGAGAAATTGTTGCCAATTTTATAAGGAAAAAGTCGACACGTCAGAAAAAGACTGCTTTTAGTTAAAAAATAACTGTTTAGTTTTTTGTTTGTAATTTTTTCTAATCTTCATTATTTACTTGAAGTTATTACAGTATGTCTCTATGTACATATATATATATATTTTAATTAATTTTGGCCAAAGGGGGCGCATTTCAATTTCTTACGCACACTTGTTATTTCATATGTTGACCAGAGTGGGAGCCCTTTTAAAAGCGACTCATTTATGTAATCACTTCTTCGCACCTCCTCATATGGAAGATACTTTTCTTTCTTCATGTCTCAAGGAGGGTAGAAATACAAGTACACACACACACACACACACACACACACACACACACACACACACACACACACACACACTCGCCGCTATCAATCTCACGAATTCGTTTCTTCGCCGCCTCTACGAGCTCCGTGACTTTTGGCGGCGCGGTTGCCGCTAGCAACGTGGTGCGTTTTGACTCATCAGCACATTTGCAACAAAACACAATTAGTGAGCATTAAAGTATGAAAAGTGGTTATTCATGTTTTCAGTCGGGCTGAAAATGATCCGTCTCGCGCTTCATTTACTCGTTTGCAGGAAGTGAAAGACCAAAAATAAAAAAATCTCAGTTATTTTTGATCGAATTAGCTTTTTTTTTGCTAACCAGCTAGCATCTGTGTTGCCAAATACATGTTCATGGTCATCTTACATCCATTTTTCATTTTTGTGCTTTCATCATGTTTGTATTTACTTGTTTTCATTCAAACAAACAAATTATATTCCTACTTAAATATGATTTTTAATCAGTAAACATTCTTTTCTTTAATCGAGTCGAGGAAAGAAAATCGCCCAACGAGTCAATATTTAGCCTAAAAACATTTAATTTGAATTTAAATTAATTTAATTTAATTTAATGGCCAAAAATAAGAAACAAAAAAAAAATACATTAAATCAATTAAAGATTATTCAAAATTTAATAAGGAAAATAAGTGCTTTTGGAATTAATGAGATTAAGTGATATATTTATTTAAATACTAGTATTATAATAAATAATTATTATTATTTATTATAATACAACAATTTAAATAACTTTTGGTTAATATTTTGACATAACGCCAACATTTAGCCCATTAAAATGTAATTAAGTTAAATTAAATAGTCAAATATAACCTTGGATTTAAATTAAATCAAACGGAAAAACATACGTTAAATTAATTAAAGATTATTCAAAATTTAATAAGGAAAATAACTGCTTTTGGAATTAATGAGATTAAGTGATATATTTATTTAAATACAAATATTAAATAAATTACGATTTTATTGAATGTAATAATTATTATTTATAATAATACCACATTTTTAATAACTTTTGATTAATATTTTGACATGAAGTCAACATTTAGCCCCATAAAATGTAAATAAATTAAATAGTCAAAGATAACATTGGATTTAAATTAAATTAAACTAAAAAAAATTACATTAAATTAATTACAAATTATTCAAAGTCCGTTAAATACAATTAAAGAAAATAACTACGCTTGGATTTAATGAGATTTAGTGACAGTATTTTTATTTAAATACAAATATTAAATAAAATACGATTTTATTTAATGTAATTATTAGCATTTATAATAATACAACAATTTAGATAACTTTTGATTAATATTTTGACATAAAGTCAACAGTTAGCCCAATAAAATGGAATGAAAATCAATTAAATTATTAAATATAACATTGGATTTAAATTAAATTAAACTAAAAAAAAATGACATTAAATCAATCAAAGAATATTCAAATTTCTTTAAGTACAATTTAATAAGGAAAACAACAACTTTTGGAATTAATGAGATTAAATAATAGTATATTTTTTAAATACAAACATTGTATAAAATATGGTTGTATTTCATGTAGTAATTATTATTTATAATAATACAACATACAATACAATAACTTTTGATTAATATTTTGACATAAAGTCAACATTTAGCCCAATAAAATTGAATGTAATTTAATTAAATGGTCAAATATAATATTGGATTTGAATGAAATCAAATTTGAAAAAAACTACACTACTCAAATTTTCAAATATTGAATACCTTTTAATTAGGCGATTAATTATGTTTGCAATTAATTAAATTAAGTGTAAGTATATACGTTTAAATATAAATATGAAATTAAATAACATTTTAATTTATGTAGTAAATGTTAATAAATTATCTAGTTTTTAAATAAATTTTGGTTATTATTTTGATGTAAATCAACAATTTATCCCAATAAAATGGAATTGAATTCAACTATTTGTTCAAATATAACATTGGATTTTAATGAAATCAAATCAGAAAAAAATGACAGTACTCAAATAATCAAATATTGAAAATATGGAATACATTTTAATTAGGTAATTAATTATGTTTGCAATTAATTAAATTACTGGAAGTATATGTATTTAAATATAAATATTAAATTAAATAATATTTTAATTAATGTAATAAATATTAATAAATAAGAAAACTACATTTGAAATAACTTTTGGTCTTTATTTTGACATAAAATCAACATGTAGCCTAATAAGATTTAATCGATTTCAATTAAATGTTGAAATATAACATTGGATTTAAATGACATAACCATTTTTTTTTTTAATTGTTAAATACTATTTAATTAGGGAAATAATTACTTTTGGAATTGATTATATTAGGTAGAAGTACATTTATTTAAATATAAATATTAAATTAAATACAATTTTAATCAATATATTAACTATTAATAAATAATAAAACTACCTTTTAAATAACTTTAAATATTTAGATCGAAAATCAACATGTAGCCTAATAACATTACATTTAATAAATATTAATTGAATTCAATTAAATGGTGAAATATAACATTAGATTTAAATGACATAACCATTTTTAAAAATCACATTAAAATAGTTAAATATTATTTAATTGGGGAAATTGATTATATTAGGTAGAAGTAAATTTTTTTTAAATATAAATATTAAAGTAAATACATTGGTGAAATATAACATTAGATTTAAATGACAAAACCATTTTTAAAAATCACATTTTTAAAAAAAATCGTTAAATATTATTTAATGAGGAAAATAGTTACTTTTGGAATTAATTATATTAGGTAGAAATGCATTTATTTAAATATAAATATTAAGTTAAATACAATTAAATTAATATATTATATATTAATAAATAATCAAACTACATTTTAAATAACTAAATATTTGGATAGAAAATCAACATGTAGCCTAATAACATTAAATTTAATACAAATTAATAGAATTAAATTAAATGGTGAAATATAACTTTGGATTTAAATGACATAACCATTTTTAAAAATCACATTAAAATAGTTAAATATTATTTAATTGGGGAAATTGATTATATGAGGTAGAAGTAAATTTTTTTAAATATAAATATTAAAGTAAATACAATTTTAATCAATATATTATATATTAATAAATAATAAAACTACCTTTTAAATAACTTTAAATATTTGGATAGAAAATCAACATGTAGCCTAATAACATTAAATTTGATAAAAATTAATTTAATTCAATTAAATGGTGAAATATAACATTGGATTTAAATGACATAAACATTTGTAAAAATCACATTAAAATAGTTTCTTAAATACTATTTAATTGTTGAAATTGATTATATTAGGTAGAAGTACATTTTTTTTAAATGTAACTATTGAATACAATTTTTATCAATATATTATATATTAATAAATAATAAAACTACATTTTAAATAGCTTTAAATATTTGGATAGAAAATCAACATGTAGCCTAATAACATTTAATTTAATAAAAAATAATTGAATTCAATTAAATGGTGAAATATAACATTGGATTAAAATGACATAACCATTTTTAAAAATCACAATAAAATAGTTTAAATATTATTTAATTGGGGAAATTGATTATATTCGGTAGAAGTAAAAAAATAATAATATAAATATTAAATTAAATACAGTTTTAATCAATATATTATATATTAATAAATAATAAAACTAAATTTTAAATAATTTTAAATATTTGGATAGAAAATCAACATGTAGCCTAATAACATTAAATTTAATACAAATTAATTAAATTCAATTAAATGGTGAAATATAACATTGGATTTAAATGACAACCATTTTTAAAAATCACATTAAAATAGTTTGTTAAATACTATTTAATTGGGGAAATTGATTATATTAGGTAGAAGTAAATTTTTTTTAAATGTAACTATTAAACTAAATACAATTTTAATCAATATATTATATATTAATAAATAATAAAACTACATTTTAAATAACTTGAAATATTTGGATAGAAAATCAACATCCAGCCTAATAACATTAAATTTAATAAAAATTAATTGAATTCAATTAAATGGTGAAATATAACATAGGATTTTAATGACATAACCATTTTTAAAAATCGCAATAAAATAGTTTAAATATTATTTAATTGGGGAAATTGATTATATTCGGTAGAAGTAAAAAATATATATATAAATATTAAAGTAAATACAATTTTAATCAATATATTATATATTAATAAATAATAAAACTAAATGTTAAATAATTGTAAATATTTGGATAGAAAATCAACATGTAGCCTAATAACATTAAATTTAATACAAATTAATTAAATTCAATTAAATGGTGAAATATAACATTGGATTTAAATGACAACCATTTTTAAAAATCACATTAAAATAGTTTGTTAAATACTATTTAATTGGGGAAATTGATTATATTAGGTAGAAGTAAAAATTTTTTAAATGTAACTATTAAACTAAATACAATTTTAATCAATATATTATATATTAATAAATAATAAAACTACATTTTAAATAACTTTAAATATTTGGATAGAAAATCAACATGTAGCCTAATAACATTAAATTTAATAAAAATTAATTGAATTCAATTAAATGGTGAAATATAACATAGGATTTTAATGACATAACCATTTTTAAAAATCGCAATAAAATAGTTTAAATATTATTTAATTGGGGAAATTGATTATATTCGGTAGAAGTAAAAAAATATATATAAATATTAAAGTAAATACAATTTTAATCAATATATTATATATTAATAAATAATAAAACTAAATTTTAAATAATTGTAAATATTTGGATAGAAAATCAACATGTAGCCTAATAACATTACATTTAATACAAATTAATGAAATTCAATTAAATGGTGAAATATAACATTGGATTTAAATGACAACCATTTTTAAAAATCACATTAAAATAGTTTGTTAAATACTATTTAATTGGGGAAATTGATTATATTAGGTAGAAGTAAATTTTTTTTAAATGTAACTATTAAACTAAATACAATTTTAATCAATATATTATATATTAATAAATAATAAAACTACATTTTAAATAGCTTTAAATATTTGGATAGAAAATCAACATGTAGCCTAATAACATTTAATTTAATAAAAATTAATTGAATTCAATTAAATGGTGAAATATTACATTGGATTAAAACGACATAACCATTTTTACAAATCACAATAAAATAGTTTAAATATTATTTAATTGGGGAAATTGATTATATTCGGTAGAAGTAAAAAAAAATATATATAAATATTAAAGTAAATACAATTTTAATCAATATATTATATATTAATAAATAATAAAACTAAATTTTAAATAATTTTAAATATTTGGATAGAAAATCAACATTTAGCCTAATAACATTAAATTTAATACAAATTAATGAAATTCAATTAAATGGTGAAATATAACATTAGATTTAAATGACATAACCATTTTTAAAAATCACATTTCTAAAAAAAAATCGTTAAATACTATTTATTTAGGAAAATAGTTACTTTTGGAAATAATTATATTAGGTAGAAATGCATTTATTGAAACATAAATATTAAATTAAATACAATTTTAATTATTATATTAAATATTAATAAATAATAAAACTACCTTTTAAATAACTTAAAATATTTGGATGGAAAATCAACATGTAGCTTAATAACATTAAATTTAATACAAATTCATTAAATTCAATTAAATGGTGAAATATAACATTAGATTTAAATGACATAACCATTTTTAAAAATCACGTTTTTAAAAAAAAAAATCGTTAAATACTATTTAATTAGGAAAATAGTTACTTTTGGAAATAATTATATTAGGTCGAACTGCATTTATTGAAATATAAATATTAAATGAAATACAATTTTAATTATTATATGAAATATTAATAAATAATAAAACTACCATTTAAATAACTTTAAATATTTGGATAGAAAATCAACATGTAGCCTAATAACATTACATTTAATTACAAATTAATTAAATTAAATTAAATGGTGAAATATAACATTAGATTTAAATGACATAACCATTTTTAAAAATCACATTTAAAAAAAAATCGTTAAATATTATTTAATTAGGAAAATAATTACTTTTGCAATTAATTATGTTAGGTAAAAGTGCATTTATTTAAATATTAAATTAAATACAATTTGAATTAATATTTGAGATATTAATAAATAATAAAACTACCTTTTAAATAACTTTAAGTATTTGGATGGAGAATGAACATGTAGCCCAATAACATTTAATTTAATACAAAAAATTGAATTCAATTAAATGGTGAAATATAACATTGGATTTAAACAAAATAAAATAAAAAAAAAACATAACATTTAAAAATATTTAAAAATTACTTTATGCTTTTTAATGAAGAAATTAATGACTTTTGCAATTAACAAAGTGAAAGTACATTTATTTCAATGTAACTGTTGAATTGAATACAATGTTAATGAATGTATTAATTTTTAGTAAAAAATAATGATACTACATTTTAAATAACTTTTGATTAATGGTATGCTATAAAATGAATTTTGAACTAAATATTTGCCACCATCAGCGCCTCACGCTCCTGCAGCGCCACCTAGCTGCTGTGCTGACCCCCTGTGATGTGTTTGTCGCCCACTAGGTCCGTTGTCCGTCTGGCTGCCAGTCTGTTAAGTAAGCTAGTGGACAGCCTGGCCCCCAGTATTACTAGTGTCTTAGTGCATGGCAAGCAGGTAAGTCAGGTGCACGCTCCCTAACCATGTCTGAGAGCACAATGTCACCCCGCTACGCCGCCGCCGCCACAAATGAAACATCCTCACTTTTGCAATGTAGCGTAACCGATGTCCTGCATCAACAACACCCGTATCCCCCGTATTTTTCTTTTTTTCTTCTTTGTCATGAAAAAGGGAGGTTTTTGTGGTTGGTGCATTATTTGTAAGTGTATATTGTGTTTTTAATGTCGATTTAATAAAAAAATTAAAAATATATATATATTTTTTATTTTTATTTTATTTATTTATTTATTTTTTTTTTATTATTCTGCGGCCCGGTGGTTGGGGACCACTGGTGTAATGGACATAGCAAGCTTAGATTGTTTAGATATTGGTAAATATTCACATTATTTAATAAGTCAGGATTACATTATATTAAAAAGATGTACTTCTTATGGGATCAAGCAAGACTTGGTGACAAAAAATATATTTTTATGTATACAAATTTCCTAATTGATACATTTTACAATTGAGAAGATGAATTATTGTTTTTAAAAAGTGTTTTTTGTTTTGTTTTTAGATGTTTTTTAGGTTGTTGTTTTTTTTACATTTAAAATGTGTAGCAGAGCCTTTTTGTATTTTTATTTTTTAATTGTGTAGAAAACCTTTTTTTTAAAAAAACAAAAAAAACTTAGAGAAGATGAATTAATGTTTTTAAAAAAATGTTTTTTTTTGTTTTGTTTTTAATGTTTTTTATTTGTTTTTAACATGTGTAGCAAAGCCCTTTTTTATATCATTTTTTTTAAAATGTAGAAAAACTTTTTTTTTAAACTTGTCTTCCGTGGTGTAGTGAACATTGCAAGCTTAGATTGTTTAGATATTGGTAAATATTCACATTATTTAATAAGTCAGGATTACATTATATTAAAAAGATGTACTTCTTATGGGATCAAAAAATATATTTATGTATACAAATTTCTTAGTTGATACATTTTACAATAGAGAAGATGAATTCATGTTTTTAAAAAGTGTCTTTTGTTTTGTTTTTAGATGTTTTTTAGTTTTTCTTTACATTTAAGATGTGTAGCAAAGCCTTTTTGTATTTTAATTTTTTAATTGTGTAGAAAACCTTTTTTTTTTCAAACAAAAAAACTTAGAGAAGATGAATTAATGTTTTTAAAAAACTGTTTTTTTGTTTTTTTTATGTTTTTTATTTGTTTTTAACATGTGTAGCAAAGCCTTTTTTTATTTCATTTTTTTTAAAATGTGGAAAAACTTCTTTTTTTTAACTTGTCTTCCGTGGTGTAGTGAACATTGCAAGCTTAGATTGTTTAGATATTGGTAAATATTCACATTATTTAATAAGTCAGGATTACATTATATTAAAAAGATGTACTTATTATGGGATCAAGCAAGACTTGCTGAAATTTTTTTTTTTTTTTTAATACAAATTTCCTAGTTGATACATTTTACAATAGAGAAGGTGAATTAATGTTTTTAAAAATTGTTCAGTGTTTGTTTTTAGATGTTTTAGGTTGTATTTTTTTTACATTTAAGATGTGTAGCAAAGCCTTTTTGTATTTTAATTTTTAATTGTGTAGAAAACCTTAATTAACATAATTAAACTAAACAAAAAAACTTAGAGAAGATGAATTAATGTTTTTTAAAAAAATGTTTTTTTGTTTTTAATATGTTTTTTAGTTATTTTTAACATGTGTAGCAAATGCCTTTTTTGATTTAAATTCTTTTAAAATGTAGAAAAACTTTTTTTTTTTAACTTGTCTTCCGTGGTGTAGTGAACATAGCAAGCTTAGATTATTTAGATATTGGTAAATATTTACATTATTTAATAAGTCAGGATTACATTATATTAAAAAGATGTACTTCTTATGGGATCAAGCAAGACTCGGTGAAAAAAAAATTTTTTTTTAATACAAATTTCGTAGTTGATACATTTTACAATAAAGAAGATGAATTATTGTTTTTAAAAAGTGTTTTTTGTTTTGTTTTTAGATGTTTTTTTAGTTTTTTTTTTACATTTAATATGTGTAGCAAAGCCTTTTTGTATTTTTATTTTTTAATTGTGTAGAAAACCTTTTTTTTTTTAAAAAACTAATCCCCAAAAATTTTGAGAAGATGAATTAATGTTTTTAAAAAAATGTTTTTTTTTGTTTTTAATATGTTTTTTAGTTATTTATATAATAAGTCAGGATTACATTATATTAAAAATATGTACTTCTTATAGGATCAAGCAAGATTTGGTGACAAAAAATTTATTTATGTATACAAATTTCCTATTTGATACATTTTATAATAGAGAACATACATTAATGTTTAAAAAAAAAAAAAAATTTCTAGATGTTTTGTTTTTTACATTTAAGATGTGTAGCAAAGCCTTTTTGTATTTTTTAAGAGTGTAGAAACCTTTTTTTTTTTTTTTTTTATGTCTTTCATGGTATAGTGCAAAGGTCCCCAACCACTGGGCCGCAGAATAATTTTTTATTATTTTTTTATTGTTGTTTTTTTATTAAATCAACATAAAAAACACAAAATACACTTACAATTACTGCATTAACCCGAAAAACCTCCCTTTTTCATGACAATAAAAAAAAAAATGCTTCTTATGGGAAAAGAGACCCGCAAATGTAGTTTTTGACGTGCCTTGCAATAGCAAAGATAAATTAATTGCAAAAAAAAATTTTTTATATGTAGCAAAGCCTTTTTGTATTTTTATTTTTTAATTGTATAGAAAACCTTTTTTTTTTTTTAAACTAAACCCCCAAAAATTTGAGAAGATGAATTAATGTTTTTAAAAAAACATTTTTTTTGTTTTTAATATGTTTTTTAGTTATTTATATAATAAGTCAGGATTACATTATATTAAAAAGATGTACTTCTTATGGGATCAAGCAAGACTTGGTGAAAAAAAATATTTTTTTAATACAAATTTCCTAGTTGATACATTTTACAATAGAGAAGATGAATTAATGTTTTTAAAAAGTGTTTTTTGTTTTGTTTTTAGATGTTTTTTAGTTTTTTTTTTAGCAAAGCCTTTTTGTATTTTTATTTTTTAATTGTGTAGAAAACATTCTTTTTTTAAACTAAACCAAAAAAAATTAGAGAAGATGAATTAATGTTTTAAAAAAAATGTTTTTTTTGTTTTTAATATGTTTTTTAGTTATTTATATAATAAGTCAGGATTACATTATATTAAAAAGATGTACTTCTTATAGGATCAAGCAAGACTTGGTGACAAAAAATTTATTTATGTATACAAATTTCCTATTTAATACATTTTATAATAGAGAACATACATTAATGTTTAAAAAAAAAATGTTTAGATGTTTTGTTTTTTACATTTAAGATGTGTAGCAAAGCCTTTTTGTATTTTTTAAGAGTGTAGAAACCTTTTTTTTTTTTTTTTAAATGTTTTTCGTGGTGTAGTGCAGTGGTTCCCAACCACCGGGCCGCGGAATAATTTTTTATAATTTTTTTCATTTTAATTTTTTTATTAAATCAACATAAAAACACAAAATACACTTACAATTACTGCACTAACCTAAAAAAACATCCCTTTTTCATGACAATAAAATTAAAAAAAATGCTTCTTATGGGAAATGAGACCTGCAAATGTAGTTTTTGACGTGCCTTGCAATACGGAAGATAAATAAATTGAAAAAAAATTGTTTTTATACGTAGCAAAGCCTACTTTGATTTGTATTTCATAAAAAAAATTGTAGCAAACCCTTTTTTTACCCTTTTTAAAAAGAAAATCCAGAGTTTTCCCCCAAGTGTTGAGCATAAATATCATTAAAAGTCTTTATTGATTCAAGTTGATGTTTCTCAAAGTCTTCGCCATGACGACATTCCGCTAATATAACAACTTTCTCTATGATTTTATTCTCATTTTAGGCCTTTTCAGTGTTCCTTGCCGGAATGACTACGGCTCACCATGATAACTCCTTCTCTATTTTGTGACGCTCTTCCTGTTTTTTTATGTGCGCCCGATTCCGCTGGGGGGGAAAAAAAACCTCGCACGCCCGCGCTCTCCACGCCGGCTTGGAGTGTTTGTCACAGATTAGCCTCCTCGCCCCGGCCGCACTTATCTCGCCTCATTTTTATTATTATTTTGTAGCACTTTAGCTTTTTTTTTCTCACAGCGCTGAAGTAGCGGGAAGGTGTGCATCTGCATATAAATGACCTGCACACGCCGATTCCTTTTAAATATATTCCTAATAAACCTAGCAATGTCAGGCGTTTCAATAAAAACTAAAAAAAAAAACAAGATTTTTACAAATTATTATTGTTATTTTTGCAGGCCCATTAAAAGGGGAACATTATCACAATTTCAAAATGGTTAAAAACAATAAAAATCAGTTCCCAGCGGCTTGTTGTATTTTTGGAAGTTTTTAGCATGTTAGCATCGATTAGCGTAGCATGTTAGCATCGATTAGCTGGCAGTCAACATCAACAAAACTCACCTTTTTTGATTTCGTTGACTTTATAGTTGCAAATGCATCTGCAGGTTATCCATACATCTCTGTGCCATGTTTGCTTTAGCACCGCCGGTAAATAGCATGTTAGCATCGATTAGCGTAGCATGTTAGCATCGATTAGCTGGCGGTCAACATCAATAAAACTCACCTTTTTTGATTTCGTTGACTTTATCGTTGCAAATGCATCTGCAGGTTATCCATACATCTCTGTGCCATGTTTGCTTTAGCACCGCCGGTAAATAGCATGTTAGCATCGATTAGCGTAGCATGTTAGCATCGATTAGCTGGCGGTCAACATCAATAAAACTCACCTTTTTTGATTTCGTTGACTTTATAGTTGCAAATGCATCCGCAGGTTATCCATACATCTCTGTGCCATGTCTGCTTTAGCACCGCCGGTAAATAGCATGTTAGCATCGATTAGCGTAGCATGTTAGCATCGATTAGCTGGCAGTCAACATCAATAAAACTTACCTTTGTGATTTCGTTGACTATCGTTGCAAACGCATTTGCAGGTTATCCATACATCTCTGTGCCATGTCTGCTTTAGCACCGCCGGTAAATAGCATGTTAGCATCGATTAGCATAGCATGTTAGCATCGATTAGCTGGTAGTCAACATCAACAAAACTCACCTTTGTGATTTCGTTGACTTTATAGTTGCAAATGCATCTGCAGGTTATCCATACATCTCTGTGCCATGTCTGCTTTAGCACCGCCGGTAAATAGCATGTTAGCATCGATTAGCTGGCAGTCAACATCAACAAAACTCACCTTTGTGATTTCGTTGACTTTATCGTTGCAAATGCATCTGCAGGTTATCCATACATCTCTGTGCAATGTCTGCTTTAGCACCGCCGGTAAATAGCATGTTAGCATCGATAAGCGTAGCATGTTAGCATCGATTAGCTGGCAGTCAACATCAACAAAACGCGCCTTTGTGATTTCGTTGACTTTATAGTTGTAAATGCATCCGCAGGTTATCCATACATCTCTGTGCCATGTCTGATTTAGCACCGCCGGTAAATAGCATGTTAGCATCGATTAGCGTAGCATGTTAGCATCGATTAGCTGGCAGTCAACATCAACAAAACTCACCTTTTTTGATTTCGTTGACTTTATAGTTGCAAATGCATCTGCAGGTTATCCATACATCTCTGTGCCATGTCTGCTTTAGCACCGCCGGTAAATAGCATGTTGGCATCGATTAGCATAGCATGTTAGCATCGATTAGCTGGCAGTCAACATCAACAAAACTCACCTTTTTTGATTTCGTTGACTTTATAGTTGCAAATGCATCCGCAGGTTATCCATACATCTCTGTGCCATGTCTGCTTTAGCACTGCCGGTAAATAGCATGTTAGCATCGATTAGCGTAGCATGTTAGCATCGATTAGCTGGCAGTCAACATCAACAAAACTCACCTTTTTTGATTTCGTTGACTTTATAGTTGCAAATGCATCTGCAGGTTATCCATACATCTCTGTGCCATGTCTGCTTTAGCACCGCCGGTAAATAGCATGTTAGCATCGATTAGCGTAGCATGTTAGCATCGTTTGGCTGGCAGTCAACATCAACAAAACTCGCCTTTGTGATTTCGTTGACTTTATCGTTGCAAATGCATCCGCAGGTTATCCATACATCTCTGTGCCATGTCTGCTTTAGCACCGCCAGTAAATAGCATGTTAGCATCGATTAGCATAGCATGTTAGCATCGATTAGCTGTCAGTCAACATCAACAAAACTCACCTTTTTTGATTTCGTTGACTTTATAGTTGCAAATGCATCCGCAGGTTATCCATACATCTCTGTGCCATGTCTGCTTTAGCACTGCCGGTAAATAGCATGTTAGCATCGATTAGCGTAGCATGTTAGCATCGATTAGCTGGCAGTCAACATCAACAAAACTCACCTTTTTTGATTTCGTTGACTTTATAGTTGCAAATGCATCTGCAGGTTATCCATACATCTCTGTGCCATGTCTGCTTTAGCACCGCCGGTAAATAGCATGTTAGCATCGATTAGCGTAGCATGTTAGCATCGTTTGGCTGGCAGTCAACATCAACAAAACTCGCCTTTGTGATTTCGTTGACTTAATCGTTGCAAATGCATCCGCAGGTTATCCATACATCTCTGTGCCATGTCTGCTTTAGCACCGCCGGTAAATAGCATGTTAGCATCGATTAGTGTAGCATATTAGCATCGATTAGCTGGCAGTCAACATCAACAAAACTCACCTTTGTGATTTCGTTGACTTTATCGTTGCAAATGCATCTGCAGGTTATCCATACATCTCTGTGCCATGTCTGCTTTAGCACCGCCGGTAAATAGCGTGTTAGCATCGATTAGCTGGCAGTCAACATCAACAAAACTCACCTTTGTGATTTCATTGACTTAATCGTTGCAAATGCATCCGCAGGTTATCCATACATCTCTGTGCCATGTCTGCTTTAGCACCGCCGGTAAATAGCATGTTAGCATCGATTAGCGTAGCATGTTAGCATCGATTAGCTGGCAGTCAACATCAACAAAACGCGCCTTTGTGATTTCGTTGACTTTATCGTTGCAAATGCATCTGCAGGTTATCCATACATCTCTGTGCCATGTCTGCTTTAGCACCGCCGGTAAATAGCATGTTAGCATCGATTAGCGTAGCATGTTAGCATCGATTAGCTGGCAGTCAACATCAACAAAACTCGCCTTTGTGATTTCGTTGACTTTATAGTTGCAAATGCATCCGCAGGTTATCCATACATCTCTGTGCCATGTCTGCTTTAGCACCGCCGGTAAATAGCGTGTTAGCATCGATTAGCTGGCAGTCAACATCAACAAAACTCACCTTTGTGATTTCGTTGACTTAATCGTTGCAAATGCATCCGCAGGTTATCCATACATCTCTGTGCCATGTCTGCTTTAGCACCGCCGGTAAATAGCATGTTAGCATCGATTAGCCTAGCATGTTAGCATCGATTAGCTGGCAGTCAACATCAACAAAACGCGCCTTTGTGATTTCGTTGACTTTATAGTTGTAAATGCATCCGCAGGTTATCCATACATCTCTGTGCCATGTCTGATTTAGCACCGCCGGTAAATAGCATGTTAGCATCGATTAGCGTAGCATGTTAGCATCAATTAGCTGGCAGTCAACATCAACAAAACTCACCATTTTTGATTTCGTTGACTTTATCGTTGCAAATGCATCCGCAGGTTATCCATACATCTCTGTGCCATGTCTGCTTTAGCACCGCCGGTAAATAGCATGTTAGCATCGATTAGCGTAGCATGTTAGCATCGATTAGCTGGCAGTCAATATCAATAAAACTTACCTTTGTGATTTTGTTGACTATCGTTGCAAACGCATTTGCAGGTTATCCATACATATTTGTGCCATGTCTGCTTTAGCACCGCCGGTAAATAGCATGTTAGCATCGATTAGTGTAGCATATTAGCATCAATTAGCTGGCAGTCAACATCAACAAAACTCACCTTTGTGATTTCGTTGACTTTATCGTTGGAAATGCATCTGCAGGTTATCCATACATCTCTGTGCCATGTCTGCTTTAGCACCGCCGACAAATAGCATGTTAGCATCGATTAGCTGGCAGTCAACCTCAACAAAACTCACCTTTGTGATTTCGTTGACTTTATAGTTGCAAATGCATCTGCAGGTTATCCATACATCTCTGTGCCATGTCTATCTTAGCATCGCCGGTCAAATGTGGAGACACTCTGGCACATTCAATGGGGGTCTGGCGGCAGATTTCTTGCCAGTGGTGCAACTTGAATCCCTTCCTGTTAGTGTTGTTACACCCTCCGACAACACACCGTCGAGGCATGATGTGTCCAAAGTTCCAAAAAATAGTCAAAAAAAACGGAAAATTACAGAGCTGAGACCCGGTGTTTGTTATGTGTCACATTCTGACGTCATCGCCTCCAGCCCGATAAACAGAAAGGCGTTTAATTCGCCAAAATTCGCCCATTTAGAGTTCGGAAATCGGTTAAAAAAATAGATGTTCTTTTTTCTGCACCATCAAGGTATATATTGACGCTTACATAGGTCTGCTGATAATGTTCCACTTTAACATTAACAGGCAATCTCATTTTGTCCTCTTGTTGCTAGGCAGACTTCACGGGGCTCAGTCATAAATGCCCCTAATCAAAAACTAAAACGGTGTTGTTGGCCACGCCCACTCGGCCCTTTGAATGACCAACTAGGAAGTCAGGCGAGGATTCTTTTTAATTTTTTTTATCGATACTGATACCAATTTGTGTTACTTTGGTAATAAATCTTAATTTGTTAAAAGTAAAATCAATTTTTTTACTTAACATTTAGGTGTTTCAATAAAAAGTGAAAAAAAAATTGAACTTTACAAATTATTATTGTGTTATTTTTGCAGGCCCATTAAAATTTACAGATAATCTCATTTTGTCCTCTTGTTGCTAGGCAGACTTCACGGGGCTCAGTCATAACTGCCCCTAATCAAAAACTAAAATGGTGTTGTTGGCCACGCCCACTCGGACCTTTGAATGACCAACTAGGAAGTCAGGCGAGGATTTTTAAAAAAATTTTTTATCGATACCGATACCAATTTGTGTTACTTTGGTAATAAATCTTAATTTGTTTAAAGTCAAATCATTTTTTTTTACTTAACATTTAGGTGTTTCAATAAAAAGTGAAAAAAAAATTGAACTTTACAAATTATTATTGTGTTATTTTTGCAGGCCCATTAAAATTTACAGACGATCTCATTTTGTCCTCTTGTTGCTAGGCAGACTTCACGGGGCTCAGTCATAACTGCCCCTAAATCCAATCAAAAATTAAAACTGTGTGTTGGCCACGCCCACTCGGCCCTTTGAATGACCAACTAGGAAGTCAGGCGAGGATTTATTTTTTATTTTTTTTTATCTATACCGATACCAATTTGTGTTACTTTGGTAATAAATCTTAATTTGTTAAAAGTAAAATCAATTTTTTTACTTAACATTTAGGTGTTTCAATAAAAAGTGAAAAAAAAATTGAACTTTACAAATTATTATTGTGTTATTTTTGCAGGCCCATTAAAATTTACAGATAATCTCATTTTGTCCTCTTGTTGCTAGGCAGACTTCACGGGGCTCAGTCATAACTGCCCCTAATCAAAAACTAAAATGGTGTTGTTGGCCACGCCCACTCGGACCTTTGAATGACCAACTAGGAAGTCAGGCGAGGATTTTTTTAAAAAAAATTTATCGATACCGATACCAATTTGTGTTACTTTGGTAATAAATCTTAATTTGTTAAAAGTAAAATCAATTTTTTTACTTAACATTTAGGTGTTTCAATAAAAAGTGAAAAAAAAATTGAACTTTACAAATTATTATTGTGTTATTTTTGCAGGCCCATTAAAATTTACAGATAATCTCATTTTGTCCTCTTGTTGCTAGGCAGACTTCACGGGGCTCAGTCATAACTGCCCCTAATCAAAAACTAAAATGGTGTTGTTGGCCACGCCCACTCGGACCTTTGAATGACCAACTAGGAAGTCAGGCGAGGATTTTTTTTTAAAAAATGTATCGATACCGATACCAATTTGTGTTACTTTGGTAATAAATCTTAATTTGTTAAAAGTAAAATCAATTTTTTTACTTAACATTTAGGTGTTTCAATAAAAAGTGAAAAAAAAATTGAACTTTACAAATTATTATTGTGTTATTTTTGCAGGCCCATTAAAATTTACAGATAATCTCATTTTGTCCTCTTGTTGCCTGGCAGACTTCACGGGGCTCAGTCATAAATGCCCCTAATCAAAAACTAAAACGGTGTTGTTGGCCACGCCCACTCGGCCCTTTGAATGACCAACTAGGAAGTCAGGCGAGGATTCTTTTTAATTTTTTTTTATCGATACTGATACCAATTTGTGTTACTTTGGTAATAAATCTTAATTTGTTAAAAGTAAAATCAATTTTTTTACTTAACATTTAGGTGTTTCAATAAAAAGTGAAAAAAAAATTGAACTTTACAAATTATTATTGTGTTATTTTTGCAGGCCCATTAAAATTTACAGATAATCTCATTTTGTCCTCTTGTTGCTAGGCAGACTTCACGGGGCTCAGTCATAACTGCCCCTAATCAAAAACTAAAATGGTGTTGTTGGCCACGCCCACTCGGACCTTTGAATGACCAACTAGGAAGTCAGGCGAGGATTTTTAAAAAAAAAATGTATCGATACCGATACCAATTTGTGTTACTTTGGTAATAAATCTTAATTTGTTAAAAGTAAAATCAATTTTTTTACTTAACATTTAGGTGTTTCAATAAAAAGTGAAAAAAAAATTGAACTTTACAAATTATTATTGTGTTATTTTTGCAGGCCCATTAAAATTTACAGATAATCTCATTTTGTCCTCTTGTTGCTAGGCAGACTTCACGGGGCTCAGTCATAACTGCCCCTAATCAAAAACTAAAATGGTGTTGTTGGCCACGCCCACTCGGACCTTTGAATGACCAACTAGGAAGTCAGGCGAGGATTTAAAAAAAAATTTTTTATCGATACCGATACCAATTTGTGTTACTTTGGTAATAAATCTTAATTTGTTTAAAGTCAAATCATTTTTTTTTACTTAACATTTAGGTGTTTCAATAAAAAGTGAAAAAAAAATTGAACTTTACAAATTATTATTGTGTTATTTTTGCAGGCCCATTAAAATTTACAGACGATCTCATTTTGTCCTCTTGTTGCTAGGCAGACTTCACGGGGCTCAGTCATAACTGCCCCTAAATCCAATCAAAAATTAAAACTGTGTGTTGGCCACGCCCACTCGGCCCTTTGAATGACCAACAAGGAAGTCAGGCGAGGATTTTTTTTTTTTTTTTTTATCGATACTGATACCAATTTTTGTTACTTTGGTAATAAATCTTAATTTGTTAAAAGTAAAATCTATTTTTTTACTTAACATTTAGGTGTTTCAATAAAAAGTGAAAAAAAAATTGAACTTTGCAAATTATTATTGTGTTATTTTTGCAGGCCCATTAAAATTAACAGACAATCTCATTTTGTCCTCTTGTTACTAGGCAGACTTCACGGGGCTCAGTCATAACTGCCCCTAATCAAAAACTAAAATGGTGTTGTTGGCCACGCCCACTCGGACCTTTGAATGACCAACTAGGAAGTCAGGCGAGGATTTTTTTTTAAAAATGTTATCGATACCGATACCAATTTGTGTTACTTTGGTAATAAATCTTAATTTGTTTAAAGTCAAATCATTTTTTTTTACTTAACATTTAGGTGTTTCAATAAAAAGTGAAAAAAAAATTGAACTTTGCAAATTATTATTGTGTTATTTTTGCAGGCCCATTAAAATTTACAGATAATCTCATTTTGTCCTCTTGTTGCTAGGCAGACTTCACGGGGCTCAGTCATAACTGCCCCTAATCAAAAACTAAAATGGTGTTGTTGGCCACGCCCACTCGGACCTTTGAATGACCAACTAGGAAGTCAGGCGAGGATTTTTAAAAATTTTTTTATCGATACCGATACCAATTTGTGTTACTTTGGTAATAAATCTTAATTTGTTTAAAGTCAAATCATTTTTTTTTACTTAACATTTAGGTGTTTCAATAAAAAGTGAAAAAAAAATTGAACTTTGCAAATTATTATTGTGTTATTTTTGCAGGCCCATTAAAATTTACAGACAATCTCATTTTGTCCTCTGTTGCTAGGCAGACTTCACGGGGCTCAGTCATAACTGCCCCTAATTAAAAACTAAAACGGTGTTGTTGGCCACGCCCACTTGGCCTTTTGAATGACCAACTAGGAAGTCAGGCGAGGATTTATTTTTTATTTTCTTATCGATACCGATACCAATTTGTGTTACTTTGGTAAGAAATCATAATTTATTTAAAGTCAAATAAAATGTTTTACTTAACATTTAGGTGTTTCAGTAAAAAGTGGAAAAAAAAATTGAACTTTACAAATTATTATTGTGTTATTTTTGCAGGCCCATTAAAATTTACAGACGATCTCATTTTGTCCTCTTGTTGCTAGGCAGACTTCACGGGGCTCAGTCATAACTGCCCCTAATCAAAAACTAAAACGGTGTTGTTGGCCACGCCCACTCGGCCCTTTGAATGACCAACTACGAAGTCAGGCGAGGATTTTTAATTTTTTTTTTATCGATACCGATACCAATTTGTGTTACTTTGGTAATAAATCTTAATTTGTTAAAAGTAAAATCTATTTTTTACTTAACATTTAGGTGATAACAATACTTGTGCTTTCCAGTTGTTATGTTTTGTCGTCTTACACTACAGGTGTTTATGCCGTCGTCAATAGATAAAAACAAAACAAAACAACAACAACCCAAATTGCCATTTGGGTTGTTGTTGTTTTAGTTTTGTTTTTATCAGTTAAACACATAAACATCATATTTTGACAGTACCGGCTTGAGCAATCGGCATCTTTGTACGAAACAACATGTGTCAACATAAGAGACACTACTAAAAGTTACAAAAATCTAAAAAAATCTATAAAAATAAATAAAAACACACTAAATTTTTTGCCAATTTTCCGAGATTGTATTAATAAATTGAAATCATTAATCCAATGGGAGAATTTGGGTTTTGCTTTCAGAAATGGACTTTTATGAATGTAAAAGAATATTAATAATTTGTATGTTGTTATTTTTTTATGAATATACACAATTTTATCCCTCATATACATTGGCAGTAAGATGAATGTGCCAATCACAGCTAAATCGATACACAACCAAATTGCGATTTTACTCATTCTGATTCTGAATCGATGTATAATTTTCAAAAACCGATAGCATTTTTTTTTTAAAATCATTATTATTAAAAAAAATTTTTAAATCATTATTATACAAATATACACAATTTAACCCATAATTTGCCATTAAGATGAACGCGCTAGTCAGAAATAAATTGATAAACAAATTGTGATTCTTACTCATTCTGATTTTAAATTGATTTTAATTTTCAAAAATATTTTTCAAAACATCATAGTTTTCCCACATTTCCAGAACATTCCCATTCAAAAAAATTAACATATTCATAGTCTTAAAGTGCCCTAAATTGTCAAAATTTTGCACCATTTTTTTTTACCCGATTCTGACTTTTCAACCGTCCACACACTCCACTCACCTTGGACAATCAAACTTATATTTGCCAAGTTCAACAAAATTCCAGGATTTTTCAAAAATTCCCAGTTTTCCAAAGCCCTATTTTCACTTCTCGCTGGAAAGTTTTCACAGTCCACATTTTTCAACCAATTCCTACCATTCCACCTTCACGACATTCCTCTTATTGAGGACAACAAACACTACTACTCTTGTTTTTTCGCACAAATTCCCGGTTTTCTTCGAAATTCCAGGAATTCCAAAATACCCATTCTCAATTCTAACTGTTACTACGTCAACATTTTTCAACCGATTCCAAAAATTCCAACACCAAGCCATTCATATCATCTAGGACTACTGTGCTAGTATCAATATTTTAAAAAATTCTTGGTTTTTATTAAAATTCCAAAATTTCCAGGACATTCCCGTTCAAATGGATGGACATATTCATAATGCTAAAATGTTCTAAATTCTCAAAATTCTGCGACATTTTTAACCCGATTTTGACCTTTTCAACCGTCCACACACTCCACTCACCTTGGACAATCAAACTTATATTTTCCAAGTTCAAAAAAATTCCAGGAATTCCCAAAATTCCTGGTTTTCCAAAGCCCTATTTTCACTTCTCGCTGGAAAGTTTTCACAGTCCACATTTTTCAACCAATTCCCACCATTCCACCTTCACGACATTCCTCTTAGTGAGGACAACAAACACCCCTTTTTTGTGTACAAATTCCCGTTTTTTTTCAAAATTCCAGGAATTCCAAAATACCCATTCTCAATTCTAACTGTTACTACGTCAACATTTTTCAACCGATTTCAAAAATTCCAACACCAACCCATTCATATCATCTAGGACAACTGTGCTAGTATCAATATTTTCAACAATTCTTGGTTTTCATGAAATTCCAAAATTTCCGGGAAATTCCCGTTCAAATGGAAGGACATATTCATAATGCTAACATGCCCTAAATTCTTAAAATTGTGCGACATTTTTTACCCGATTTTGACCTTTTCAACCGTCCACACACTCCACTCACCTTGGACAATCAAACTTATATTTGACAAGTTCAACAAAATTCCAGGATTTTTCAAAAATTCCCAGTTTTCCAAAGCCCTATTTTCACTTCTCGCTGGAAAGTTTTCACAGTTCACATTTCTCAACCAATTCCCACCATTCCACCTTCACGACATTCCTCTTAGTTAGGACAACAAACACCCCTATTTTTTTTGTACAAAATCCCGTTTTTCTTCAAAATTCCAGGAATTCCAAAATACCCATTTCTCAATTCAAACTGTTACTATGTCAACATTTTTCAACCGATTCCTAAAATTCCAACACCAACCCATTCATATCATCTAGGACAACTGTGCTAGCATCCATATTTAAAAAAAATCTTGGTTTTCTCGGAATCCCCAAATTTCCAGGACATTCCCGTTCAAATATATTCATAGTGCTATAATTCCCTAGACTCTCAAAATTTTGCGCCATTTTTTACCCGATTCTGACTTTTCAACCGTCCACACACTCCACTCACCTTGGACAATCAAACCTATATTTTCCAAGTTCAACAAAATTCCAGGATTTCTCAAACATTCCCAGTTTTCCAAAGCCCTATTTTCACTTCTCGCTGGGAAGTTTTCACAGTCCACATTTTTCAACCAATTCCCACCATTCCACCTTCACAACTTTCGTCTTAATTAGGACAACAAACACTACTACTCTTGTTTTTTCGTACAAATTCCCGGTTTCCTTCGAAATTCCAGGAATTCCAAAATACCCATTCTCAATTCTGTTACTACGTCAACATTTTTCAACCGATTCCAAAAATTCCAACACCAACCCATTCATATCATCTAGGACAACTGTGCTAGTATCAATATTTTCAACAATTCTTGGTTTTCATGAAATTCCAAAGTTTCCGGGACATTCCCGTTCAAATGGATGGACATATTCATAATGCTAAAATGCCCTAAATTCTTAAAATTTTGCGCCATTTTTTACCCGATTCTGACTTTTCAACCGTCCACACACTCCACTCACCTTGGACAATCAAACTTATATTTTCCAAGTTCAAAAAAATTCCAGGAATTCCCAAAATTCCTGGTTTTCCAAAGCCCTATTTTCATTTCTCGCTGGAAAGTTTTCACAGTCCACATTTTTCAACCAATTCCCACCATTCCACCTTCAAAACATTCCTCTTAGTTAGGACAACAAACACCCCTTTTTTGTGTACAAATTCCCGTTTTTTTTCAAAATTCCAGGAATTCCAAAATACCCATTCTCAATTCTAACTGTTACTACGTCAACATTTTTCAACCGATTCCAAAAATTCCAACACCAACCCATTCATATCATCTAGGACAACTGTGCTAGTATCAATATTTTCAAAAATTCTTGGTTTTCATGAAATTTCAAAACTTCCGGGACATTCCCGTTCAAATGGATGGACATATTCATAATGCTAAAATGCCATACATTTTCAAAATTCTGCGACATTTTTTACCCGATTTTGACCTTTCAACCGTCCACACACTCCACTCACCTTGGACAATCAAATTTATATTTTCCAAGTTCAACAAAATTCCAGGATTTCTCAAAAATTCCCAGTTTTCCAAAGCCCTATTTTCACTTCTCGCTGGAAAGTTTTCACAGTCCGAATTTTTCAACCAATTCCCACCATTCCACCTTCACGACATTCCTCTTAGTTAGGACAACAAACACTATTACTCTTGTTTTTTCGTACAAATTTCCGGTTTTCTTCGAAATTCCAGGAATTCCAAAATACCCATTCTCAATTCTAACTGTTACTACGTCAACATTTTTCAACCGATTCCAAAAATTCCAACACCAACCCATTCATATCATCTAGGACAACTGTGCTGGTATCAATATTTTCAACAATTCTTGGTTTTCATGAAATTCCAAAGTTTCCGGGACATTCCCGTTCAAATGGATGGACATATTCATAATGCTAAAATGCCCTAAATTCTTAAAATTTTGCGCCATTTTTTACCCGATTCTGACTTTTCAACCGTCCAAACACTCCACTCACCTTGGACAATCAAACTTATATTTTCCAAGTTCAAAAAAATTCCAGGAATTCCCAAAATTCCTGGTTTTCCAAAGCCCTATTTTCACTTCTCGCTGGAAAGTTTTCACAGTCCACATTTTTCAACCAATTCCCACCATTCCACCTTCAAAACATTCCTCTTAATTAGGACAACAAATACCCCTTTTTTGTGTACAAATTCCCATTTTTTTTCAAAATTCCAGGAATTCCAAAATACCCATTCTCAATTCTAACTGTTACTACGTCAACATTTTTCAACCGATTCCAAAAATTCCAACACCAACCCATTCATATCATCTAGGACAACTGTGCTGGTATCAATATTTTCAACAATTCTTGGTTTTCATCAAATTCCAAAGTTTCCGGGACATTCCCGTTCAAATGGATGGACATATTCATAATGCTAAAATGTTCTAAATTCTCAAAATTCTGCGACATTTTTAACCCGATTTTGACCTTTTCAACCATCCACACACTCCACTCACCTTGGACAATCAAACTTATATTTCCCAAGTTCAAAAAAATTCCAGGAATTCCCAAAATTCCCGTTTCTCCAAAGCCCTAATTTCACTTCTCGCTAGAAAGTTTTTACAGTCCACATTTTTCAACCAATTCCCACCATTCCACCTTCACGACATTCCTCTTAGTTAGGACAACAAACACCCCTATTTTTTTTTGTACAAAATCCTGGTTTTCTTCGAAATTCCAGGAATTCCAAAATACCCATTCTCAATTCTGTTACAACGTCAACGTTTTTCAACCGATTCCAAAAATTCCAACACTAACCCATTCATATCAACTAGGACAACTGTGCTAGTATCAATATTTTCAAAAATTCTTGGTTTTCATGAAATTCCAAAATTTCCAGGACATTCCCGTTCAAATGGATGGACATATTCATAATGCTAAAATGCCATACATTTTCAAAATTCTGCGACATTTTTTACCCGATTTTGACCTTTCAACCGTCCACACACTCCACTCACCTTGGACAATCAAACTTATATTTGCCAAGTTCAACAAAATTCCAGGATTTTTCAAAAATTCCCAGTTTTCCAAAGCCCTATTTTCACTTCTCACTGGAAAGTTTTCACAGTCCGAATTTTTCAACCAATTCCCACCATTCCACCTTCACGACATTCCTCTTAGTTAGGACAACAAACACTATTACTCTTGTTTTTTCGTACAAATTTCCGGTTTTCTTCGAAATTCCAGGAATTCCAAAATACCCATTCTCAATTCTAACTGTTACTACGTCAACATTTTTCAACCGATTCCAAAAATTCCAACACCAACCCATTCATATCATCTAGGACAACTGTGCTAGCATCCATATTTAAAAAAAAATCTTGGTTTTCCTGGAATTCCCAAATTTCCAGGACATTCCCGTTCAAATATATTCATAGTGCTAAAATTCCCTAGACTCTCAAAATGTTGCGCCATTTTTTACCCGATTCTGACTTTTCAACCGTCCACACACTCCACTCACCTTGGACAATCAAACTTATATTTTCCAAGTTCAAAAAAATTCCAGGAATTCCCAAAATTCCTGGTTTTCCAAAGCAATATTTTCACTTCTCGCTGGAAAGTTTTCACTGTCCACATTTCTCAACCAATTCCAACAATTTTACCTTCAAAACTTTCCTCTTAATTGGGAAAACAAGCACTGTTATTTTTTTTCGTACTAATTCACGGTTTTCTTCGAAATTCCATGAATTCCATTCTCAATTCAAACTGTTACTACGTCAACATTTTTCAACTGATTCCAAAAATTCCAACACCAACCCATTCATATCATCTAGAGCAGGGGTCAGCAACCTTTTTGAAACCAAGAGCTACTTCTTGGGTACTGATTAATGCCAAGGGCTACCAGGTTGATACACATTTAAATAAATGGCCAGAAATAACCAATTTGCTCAATTTACCTTTAATAAATAAATCTATATATATTAAAAAAATGTGTATTTCTGTCTGTCATTCCGTCGTACATTTTTTTCCTTTTACGGAAGGTTTTTTGTAGAGAATAAATGATGAAAAAAACACTTAAGTGAACGGTTTAAAAAAGGAGAAAACACGAAAAAAATTAAAATTGAATTTTGAAACATAGTTTATCTTCAATTTCGACTCTTTAAAATTCAAAATTCAACCGACAAAAAGAAGAGGAAAAACTAGCTAATTCGAATCTTTTTGAAAAAATTTTAAAAAATTATTTATGGAACATCATTAGTAATTTTTTCCTGATTAAGATGAATTTTAGAATTTTGAAGACATGTTTGAAATAGGTTAAAATCCAATCTGCACTTTGTTAGAATATATAACAAATTGGACCAAGCTTTATTTCTTACAAAGACAAATCATTATTTCTTCTAGATATTCCAGAAAAAAAATCTTAAAAGAAATTCAAAAGACTTTGAAATAAGATTTGAATTGTTGCCAGAATATTTTTTTTTATTTTAATCATAATAAGTTTGAAGAAATATTTCACAAATATTTTTCGTCGAACAAACAGAAGCTAAAATGAAAAATTAAATAAAAATGTATTTATTACATTCTTTACAATAAAAAAAAAACTAACTTGAACATTGATTTAAATTGTCAGGAAAGAAGAGGAAGGGATTTAAAAGGTAAAAAGGTGTTTAAAAAATCCTAAAATATTTTTTAAGGTTGTAATTTTTCTCTAAAATTATCTTTCTGAAAGTTATAAGAAGCAAAGTAAAAAAATAAATTAAATTATTTAAACATGTGAAGACCAAGTCTTTAAAATATTTTCTTGGATTTTCAAATTCTATTTGAGTTTTGTCTCTCTTAGAATTAAAAATATCGAGCAAAGCGAGACCAGCTTGCTAGTAAATAAATACAATTTGAAAAATTGAGGCAGCTCACTGGTAAGTGCTGCTATTTGAGCTATTTTTAGAACAGGCCAGCAGGCGACTCATCTGGTCCTTACGGGCACCGCGTTGGTGACCCCTGCTCTAGGACAATCGTACTAGTAACAATATTTTCAAAAATTCTCAGTTTTCCCGAAATTCCCAAATTTCCAGGACACTATGACATATTCATAGTGCAAAAATGCCCTAGACTCTCAAAATTTTGCGCCGTTTTTTTACCCGATTCCGACTTTTCAACCAACCACACACACTACTCTTCCCATATATTATTGTTTTATTATTTTTTTTACAAGAATACAATTTTATTCCAATCATCACCCGAGGAATCGGAACCGTAAATATGTTGGGTTTTTTTTATAACAAATTCGCTTATTGATTGTAACGTGCGTATTAGCTGCCAAATTTGGAGGCGTTGAAACCGCCATGCAAAATGTGCTAATGCTAAACAGTAGCATGTATATGGGATGTCCAGTGTGAGTTAGCATCGAGCTAGCACGTTTGTGAGAATGCATTTTTTTTCTGTTGGAATGTCGAAGTTATTTAGTATCTCATGTAAGTTTTATTGATACCGTATTTCCTTGAATTGTAATTAATTTAAAACCTCTTCTCACTCCGGCACTTACCAAAGGCATGCGGTAAATTTAGGCCTGCACTTGAAAAATTGAGTGTGATGTAAGGTTACCATCGTGAAAAAAGCACATTTAATAGAAAAAAACTTTATTTTATATACCGGTTTTTAACGGTTAAATATTTATCCATAATACTTTGTTTACTATTTAATATGTCAATTGAGATGCGGGTTAAACACCGGCATAGCTCGGTTGGTAGAGCGGCCGCGCCAGCGACTTGAGGGTTGCAGGTTCGAGGCCCGCTTCCGCCTTCCTAGTCACTGCCGTTGTGTCCTTGGGCAAGACACTTTACCCACCTGCTCCCAGTGCCACCCACACTGCTTTAAATGTAAAAATTAGATATTGGGTTTCACTATGTAAAGCGCTTTGAGTCACTAGAGAAAAAGCGCTATATAAATATAACTCACTTCACTATCATGGTCTTACCTTTACTTATAAGTAAAGTCCATGCTCAGCTCCTTCCGATCAAAAGCATGGATAACTTGTTTATAGAAGTCTTCCTTATCTTCCTTCAGTTTCAAAAGTCTCTCTGTCTCGATTGAAAGTCCAGTTTAGAAAACTGTTTTGTTTGAGATATGTAATCCTCCATGTTAAAAGTGCAAGCGAGAGGAAAAAATATACGATTGCTGCTTGTTGTCACTTCTTCTGCAGCCAAATAGTCGCAAGAAGGATCAATAGGAGGCGGGAGTCATTTAATGACTCATATTTGACACACGCAGCTGCGGTATACAAATAAAACATAACTGCTTACTGTTTTTTTTAGCATATTCAATAGCTCGGACCTTAGATCCTACTGAATAGCTCTTAATCTTCTTCCCTTTATGCGATTTCAAATGATTGAAACCGGCCTCCTCCATTTGACGTGACGAGTTTGACCCTGTGGAAATTCTAGACATGCGCTAATAAAAATATTTTGCGAAACGAGTTTGACCCGGCATTAATTCTAGGCAGGTGCATACTATATACCCGGCGGCAATACAAGGAAATACGGTATATAAGTAATACTCACAAAGAAAAACTCTCAAACGGCGACAATCCGTCTGCTAAGCTAGCAAGAACTTTGGAGAAGACGCATGGCATGAAGCAAAGGAACAAGTCCAAGTCCGAGTCACGGTCAGCTCTCTTCCTCTCCGGCCAGGTGACCCTGGGCGTGTTCGGCCGCGAGGAGGAAGTGATCTCCAACCCGCTGTCGCCCGGCGTGATCCAGGGCATCATCTACAGCAAGTGCTGCCCACCAGGGGGCGAGCGCGAGGCGGTCCTGCAGCAGGAGCTGGTCATCCACATCGGGTGGATCATCTCCAACAACCCCGAGCTCTTCAGCGGCATGCTCAAGATCCGAGTCGGGTGAGCGTCTGCGGCTACACGACAGCTAAGCACACAATAGCCCACCTGCTAGGCGTACGATAGTTAGTGACTCTTGAACGATGCACAATCCTCCAGCTAGGTGGCAGCACTCCTAAAATTACTCACCGGGGAATATAACGAAGTATATTTGGCACTAGAACTCACAAAGTTGTTATTCTCTCCCTGAAACTCCCAAAAGGGAGCCAAAAGGCTGTTGTTTAAGATGTATCCCACGACGGCCGACAATTAGCCACCTTTCTTTTTTAAATGCAGCCGTCACATCAACACCGGGGCGGTATAGCTCGGTTGGTAGAGTGGCCGGGCCAGCAACTTGAGGGTTCCAGGTTCGATCCCGCCATCCTAGCCAGTGCCGTTGTGTCCTTGGGCAAGGCACTTTACCACGTGCTCCCAGTGCCACTCACACTGCTTTAAATGTAACTTGGATATTGGTTTTCACGATGTAGAAGTGCTTTGAGTGACTGGAGAAAAGCGCTATATAAATATAATTCACTTCACATCAGAATGCTCAGGTGGCATTTTCACAATTTTGCTTTTCACAATATTTTAATGTAAAATATAAATGTCATTTATAAAATGTTAGCTTTTGTCACAAAATATTTCGACCAAGCGTGATTGTTTTGTTTTTATTTCCACTTCATTTTGTAAAAAATATTGTATGATTTTTTTTTTAATTATTATTACTTTTTGCGTCTTTCTTTTTTAAAGAAAAAAACCCAAAACAGTTAATTTTACATTATATTTGACTTTATTAATGTAAAATGGCATATGTTTTTTTGTTTTTTTTTAAATGTTGTATTTACTAATTTCTTACTTATGCATAATTTAATATTGCATTTTTCTTTAAAAAATAGTTTAAAAAACGGTTTTGTTTTTAAATTTTTATTTTTCTCAAAATATTCTGACATAATTCATGGAAAATTACAACTTTTTTCTCACAATATTTATCATTTTTTTCTATATATATATATATATATTAGGGCTGGTCAACGATTAAAAATTTTAATCGAAGTTAATCGCACTATTTCTCCGATTAATCGCGATTAACTGCATTGTATACGCAAAGCCCAATAACGAATTCAAAAGTAGTGTGTAGTGTGTAGTGCACCTTTATTGGAATATTCTCCCACATGAACAAAAGCGCCAAAACATTTGTTGTGCAAACACAATTTAAATCAGTCCTTGTTAAACAGTAGCAGTTAAATAGCATATTTGATGAAAATCAACTCCAAAAATGTCAAAACAAACATTTAAGCTTATTGCCACTGCCAGGGTATTTAAGTTATCCTGTTTGTTATGGAAAATAAATATAATCTACATACAAATCTCTGAGCCACAATCATAACATCTGAACAGGCAATTTCTGAGGTAATTTTTTTATCAGGGATCTTATGTTTAAAAAACCTATATTATAGGTAGTGGGCTGTTTTAGGGAATTTTGGATCAAATTATCCGTAGTAGCAATATTAATAATGTTGTGTTTATTCTGCGTAGTGCACTTAAAATAATTATGACCATATCTAGGAATTGATATGATGGGCATTTTCCGATTGTTTGCTTGGTGCTTTGATAAACTGAAGGCATCATATACATGGTACTATATTGTGATGTTATGAGCCAGGGGGAAAAAAGAACTACCCTACCCAGCATGCAACAGGAGTGAGGAGCATGCGCGGTAGCCCGGTATAGGTTGTGTCGCCATGACGACATCTTGTATGTTGTGATATGCACGCTCTGAAAGTAAACGTTAAGAACTCAGCCAACACTCCTGGTCTGCATTATTCATAAATAGACAGACAACACATATACTCCGCTGCTTCAAATGTAGCTGGCAAAGTATTCCCATGCTAGCTAGCACGCCTCATTCAGTCCAAAACGGCCCGATCTATCCACATCCAGAATTGTCTGGCGGTCGTAAGTGATCCCGGAGTGACCACGCTGTAAGCCAGCCAGGAAATTTGCAGAATTGTCCGGTATTTTTGCCAAATGTTCCATCTTTACCAAGAGCCCCTCCACGCCATCTAGTTAAGAAAAGGCGTTAACAAAATAAAAGCATGTAAACAACATACGCAAATGTGCGATAAAATAATTGTCGGCGTTAATAGATTGATGAGTTAACTCGTAATTAACGCATTAATTTGCCCACCCCTAATATATATATATATATACATATATAGTACTTTATTGATTCCTTCAGTAAAATTAAACTATATATATATATATATGTGTAAATATACATAGTTTTATTTACGTCAACATTTTTCAACCGATTCCAACACCAACCCATTCATATCAATCAATCAATCAATGTTTATTTATATAGCCCCAAATCACAAATGTCTCAAAGGACTGCACAAATCATTACGACTACAACATCCTCGGAAGAACCCACAAAAGGGCAAGGAAAACTCACACCCAGTGGGCAGGGAGAATTCACATCCAGTGGGACGCCAGTGACAATGCTGACTATGAGAAACCTTGGAGAGGACCTCAGATGTGGGCAACCCCCCCCTCTAGGGGACCGAAAGCAATGGATGTCGAGCGGGTCCAACATGATACTGTGAAAGTTCAATCCATAGTGGCTCCAACACAGCCGCGAGAGTTCAGTTCAAAGCAGCGAGAGTCCCGTCCACAGGAAACCATGCCAAGCGGAGGCGGATCAGCAGCGTAGAGATGTCCCCAACCCATACACAGGCGAGCGGTCCATCCTGGGTCTCGACTCTGGACAGCCAGTACTTCATCCATGGTCATCGGACCACAAGGGAGGGGGGGACATAGGAGAAAAAAGAAAAGAAGCGGCAGATCAACTGGTCTACAGGGGTGCCCATTACGTTGATCGCGAGCTACCAGTCGACCGCAGGGGGTGTGTCATTCGATCTCCAGCCAGGCTTTTAAAAAAAATAGACCTAAAAATGAGTGATCATCAATCTTCACCAAGACGTCACTTAAATGACATTCACGGTACCAGAGGGTCTTGTGAGATGACGCTGGCTGCTGCGAGATCATTATTATGAAAATATGACCGAGAGGAAGGCGAGAAACACTTTTTATTTCAACAGACTCTCGCGCCGTACCTTCCGTCAAAACTCTAAAGGCCGACTGCACGTTTCCTATCTTCACAATAAAAGCCCTGCTTCATGCTGCCTGCGCTAACTAAATACAGAGTCTCGGAAAGCTGGCGTGCACAAGCGATCCCTCAGAAAGCTGGCGTGCACATCACTTGTGCACGCCAGCTTTCCGAGACTCTTATTTTGTTAGCGCAGGCAGCATGAAGCAGGGCTTTTATTGTGAAGATAGGAAACGTGCAGTCGGCCTTTAGAGTTTTGACGGAAGGGACGGCGCGAAAGTCCGTTGAAATAAAAAGTGTTTCTCGCCTTCCTCTCTGTCATTTTTTCATAATAATGAACTGGCAGCAGCCAGCGTCATCTCACAAGACCCTCGGGTGCCGTGAATGTCAATCAAGCAAGCTACGGAATTTGCCGCCAATGTTTTTTCTTGTAAAGTGTATGGAAGCTGGATGAATTAGATGCCAAAAACCAACCACTTTCATGCGGTATTGTACAGAAAGGACAACTTTTTTTTCTCCTCCATTTGAAAATGCGGGCGTTATCATCATTACTGTCTGATTCCAATCTATGCGAGTCATCAGAATCAGGTAATACACCAACTTATATTCTTGTCTTGGTGGAAGAAAGACATCTATATGTGTTACACATGCTTGTATTATCATTAAACACATTTAACTTGTTTACAAAAATGTATCTTGCATAAATAAATAAATATAAATGATAGCTTTCCGAGACTTTGTATTTTGTTAGCGCAGGCAGCATGAAGCAGGGCTTTTATTGTGAAGATAGGAAACGTGCAGTCGGCCTTTAGAGTTTTGACGGAAGGGACGGCGCGAGAGTCCGTTGAAATAAAAAGTGTTTCTCGCCTTCCTCTCCGTCATTTTTTCATAATAACGAACTGGCAGCAGCCAGCGTCATCTCACAAGACCCTCGGGTGCCGTGAATGTCAATCAAGCAAGCTACGGAATTTGCCGCCAATGTTTTTTCTTGTAAAGTGTATGGAAGCTGGATGAATTAGATGCCAAAAACCAACCACTTTCATGCGGTATTGTACAGAAAGGACAACTTTTTTTTCTCCTCCATTTGAAAATGCGGGCGTTATCATCATTACTGTCTGATTCCAATCAATGCGAGTCATCAGAATCAGGTAATACACCAACTTACATTCTTGTCTTCGTGGAAGAAAGACATCTATATGTGTTACACATGCTTGTATTATCATTAAACACATTTAACTTGTTTACAAAAATGTCTCTTTCATAAATAAATAAATATAAATGATAGCTTTCCGAGACTCTTATTTAGTTAGCGCAGGCAGCATGAAGCAGGGCTTTTATTGTGAAGATAGGAAACGTGCAGTCGGCCTTTAGAGTTTTGACGGAAGGGACGGCGCGAAAGTCCGTTGAAATAAAAAGCGTTTCTCGCCTTCCTCTCTGTCATTTTTTCATAATAATGAACTGGCAGCAGCCAGCGTCATCTCACAAGACCCTCGGGTGCCGTGAATGTCAATCAAGCAAGCTACGGAATTTGCCGCCAATGTTTTTTCTTGTAAAGTGTATGGAAGCTGGATGAATTAGATGCCAAAAACCAACCACTTTCATTTGGTATTGTACAGAAAGGACTACTTTTGTTTCTCCTCCGTTTGAAAATGTGGGCGTTATCATCATTACTGTCTGATTGCAATCAATGCGAGTCATCAGAATCAGGTAATACACCAACTTATGTTCTTGTCTTGGTGGAAGAAAGACATCTATATGTGTTACACATGCTTGTATTATCATTAAACACATTTAACTTGTTTACTAAAATGTCTCTTTCATAAATAAATAAATATAAATGATATATATAAATGAGGTAGATCCCCCCCTGCAGAAAAAGTGTGGGCACCCCTGATCTAGTATTAATATTTTCAAAAAATCCCCAAATTTCTAGGACATTCCCCGCCCGATGTCTTTTCAAGTCCCTTTGATGTTTTGTCCCAGGTGGCTGGTGCAGGCCATGAAGCAGGAACTGAAGGTGCGGGCGGGGGACATGTGCCCCCAGGACATCTACCAGCTGTCCCCCAGCGACATCAAGCAGCTCCTGCTGGACGTCCTGCAGCCTCAGCACGCCCGCAGGTGCCCAGCCCGATCCTCATTCTTGTGAGAACCCTGCGTGTGACCGACCCGGTTCCGTCCGGCAGGTCCTGGCTCCACCGCCGGCAGATCGACGGCTCCTTGAACCGAACCCCGCTGGGCTTCTACGACCGGGTCTGGCAGATCCTGGAGAGGACGCCCGGCGGGATCCTGGTCTCCGGGACGCACCTTCCGCAGGTACGTCGACCGGCGCCGTTTCTGTTTTTTGGCGACGTCTCGTCACGGCCGCCATCTCGTTTTTAAGCAACCCACGCTGTCGGACATGACCATGTACGAGATGAACTTCTCCCTGCTGGTGGAGGACACGCTGAAGAGCATCGTCCTGCCCGAGTACAGACAGGTGGTCGTCGAGGTAAAAATACTCTTTTATTTTTGTTTTTTGTAACAATACAGGACATATCAAGTCAATTAAATCAGGAAAAAATAAATACAGCTGTCAATTATTTAATTTAGTTTTTTTTTTATTATTTGGGGCGGTATAGCTCGGTTGGTAGAGTGGCCGTGCCAGCAACTTAAGGGTTGCAGGTTCGATTCCCGCTTCCGCCAACCTACTCACTGCCGTTGTGTCCTTGGGCAAGACACTTTACCCACCTGCTCCCAGTGCCACCCACACTGCTTTAAATGTCACTTAGATATTGGGTTTCACTATGTAAAGCGCTTTGAGTCACTAGAGAAAAGCGCTATATAAATATAATTCACTTCACTTTCGCCCTCCTACTCACTGCCATTGTGTCCTTGGGCAAGACACTTTACCCACCTGCTCCCAGTGCCACCCACACTGCTTTAAATGTAACTTAGATATTGGGTTTCACTATGTAAAGCGCTTTGAGTCACTAGAGAAAAGCGCTATATAAATATAATTCACTTCACTTTCGCCCTCCTAGTCACTGCCGTTGTGTCCTTGGGCAAGACACTTTGCCCACCTGCTCCCAGTGCCACCCACACTGCTTTAAATGTCACTTAGATATTGGGTTTCACTATGTAAAGCGCTTTGAGTCACTAGAGAAAAGCGCTATATAAATATAATTCACTTCACTTTCGCCCTCCTACTCACTGCCGTTGTGTCCTTGGGCAAGACACTTTACCCACCTGCTCCCAGTGCCACCCACACTGCTTTAAATGTAACTTAGATATTGGGTTTCACTATGTAAAGCGCTTGGAGTCACTAGAGAAAAGCGCTATATAAATATAATTCACTTCACTTTCGCCCTCCTAGTCACCGCCGTTGTGTCCTTGGGCAAGACACTTTACCCACCTGCTCCCAGTGCCACCCACACTGCTTTAAATGTAACTTAGATATTGGGTTTCACTATGTAAAGCGCTTTGAGTCACTAGAGAAAAGCGCTATATAAATATAATTCACATCACTTTCGCCCTCCTAGTCACTGCCGTTGTGTCCATGGGCAAGACACTTAGCCCACCTGCTCCCAGTGCCACCCACACTGGTTTAAATGTAACTTAGATATTGGGTTTCACTATGTAAAGCGCTTTGAGTCACTAGAGAAAAGCGCTATATAAATATAATTCACTTCACTTTCGCCCTCCTAGTCACTGCCGTTGTGTCCATGGGCAAGACACTTTACCCACCTGCTCCCAGTGCCACCCACACTGCTTTAAATGTAACTTAGATATTGGGTTTCACTATGTAAAGCGCTTTGAGTCACTAGAGAAAAGCGCTATATAAATATAATTCACTTCACTTTCGCCCTCCTAGTCACTGCCGTTGTGTCCTTGAGCAAGACACTTTACCCACCTGCTCCCAGTGCCACCCACACTGCTTTAAATGTAACTTAGATATTGGGTTTCACTATGTAAAGCGCTTTGAGTCACTAGAGAAAAGCGCTATATAAATATAATTCACTTCACTTTCGCCCTCCTAGTCACTGCCGTTGTGTCCATGGGCAAGACACTTTACCCACCTGCTCCCAGTGCCACCCACACTGCTTTAAATGTCACTTAGATATTGGGTTTCACTATGTAAAGCGCTTTGAGTCACTAGAGAAAAGCGCTATATAAATATAATTCACTTCACTTTCGCCCTCCTAGTCACTGCCGTTGTGTCCTTGGGCAAGACACTTTACCCACCTGCTCCCAGTGCCACCCACACTGCTTTAAATGTCACTTAGATATTGGGTTTCACTATGTAAAGCGCTTTGAGTCACTAGAGAAAAGCGCTATATAAATATAATTCACTTCACTTTCGCCCTCCTAGTCACTGCCGTTGTGTCCTTGGGCAAGACACTTTGCCCACCTGCTCCCAGTGCCACCCACACTGCTTTAAATGTAACTTAGATATTGGGTTTCACTATGTAAAGCGCTTTGAGTCACTAGAGAAAAGCGCTATATAAATATAATTCACTTCACTTTCGCCATCCTAGTCACTGCCGTTGTGTCCATGGGCAAGACACTTTACCCACCTGCTCCCAGTGCCACCCACACTGCTTTAAATGTCACTTAGATATTGGGTTTCACTATGTAAAGCGCTTTGAGTCACTAGAGAAAAGCGCTATATAAATATAATTCACTTCACTTTCGCCCTCCTAGTCACTGCCGTTGTGTCCTTGAGCAAGACACTTTACCCACCTGCTCCCAGTGCCACCCACACTGCTTTAAATGTCACTTAGATATTGGGTTTCACTATGTAAAGCGCTTTGAGTCACTAGAGAAAAGCGCTATATAAATATAATTCACTTCACTTCCGCCATCCTAGTCACTGCCATTGTGTCCTTGGGCAAGACACTTTACCCACCTGCTCCCAGTGCCACCCACACTGCTTTAAATGTCACTTAGATATTGGGTTTCACTATGTAAAGCGCTTTGAGTCACTAGAGAAAAGCGCTATATAAATATAATTCACTTCACTTTCGCCCTCCTAGTCACTGCCGTTGTGTCCTTGGGCAAGACACTTTACCCACCTGCTCCCAGTGCCACCCACACTGCTTTAAATGTAACTTAGATATTGGGTTTCACTATGTAAAGCGCTTTGAGTCACTAGAGAAAAGCGCTATATAAATATAATTCACTTCACTTTCGCCCTCCTAGTCACTGCCGTTGTGTCCTTGAGCAAGACACTTTACCCACCTGCTCCCAGTGCCACCCACACTGCTTTAAATGTCACTTAGATATTGGGTTTCACTATGTAAAGCGCTTTGAGTCACTAGAGAAAAGCGCTATATAAATATAATTCACTTCACTTTCGCCCTCCTAGTCACTGCCGTTGTGTCCTTGAGCAAGACACTTTACCCACCTGCTCCCAGTGCCACCCACACTGGTTTAAATGTCACTTAGATATTGGGTTTCACTATGTAAAGCGCTTTGAGTCACTAGAGAAAAGCGCTATATAAATATAATTCACTTCACTTCCGCCATCCTACTCACTGCCATTGTGTCCATGGGCAAGACACTTTGCCCACCTGCTCCCAGTGCCACCCACACTGCTTTAAATGTCACTTAGATATTGGGTTTCACTATGTAAAGCGCTTTGAGTCACTAGAGAAAAGCGCTATATAAATATAATTCACTTCACTTTCGCCCTCCTAGTCACTGCCGTTGTGTCCTTGGGCAAGACACTTTACCCACCTGCTCCCAGTGCCACCCACACTGCTTTAAATGTAACTTTGATATTGGGTTTCACTATGTAAAGCTCTTTGAGTCACTAGAGAAAAGCGCTATATAAATATAATTCACTTCACTTTCGCCCTCCCAGTCACTGCCGTTGTGTCCTTGAGCAAGACACTTTACCCACCTGCTCCCAGTGCCACCCACACTGCTTTAAATGTAACTTAGATTTTGGGTTTCACTATGTAAAGCGCTTTGAGTCACTAGAGAAAAGCGCTATATAAATATAATTCACTTCACTTTCGCCATCCTAGTCACTGCCGTTGTGTCCTTGAGCAAGACACTTTGCCCACCTGCTCCCAGTGCCACCCACACTGGTTTAAATGTAACTTAGATATTGGGTTTCACTATGTAAAGCGCTTTGAGTCACTAGAGAAAAGCGCTATATAAATATAATTCACTTCACTTTCGCCCTCCTACTCACTGCCGTTGTGTCCTTGAGCAAGACACTTTACCCACCTGCTCCCAGTGCCACCCACACTGCTTTAAATGTCACTTAGATATTGGGTTTCACTATGTAAAGCGCTTTGAGTCACTAGAGAAAAGCGCTATATAAATATAATTCACTTCACTTATTATTATTAAACTGCTGCATTTCAATTTACATATTAAACACTAAACAAAGTATTATGAATAAATGTTAACCGTTAAACTGACAATAAATATATTACTAAAAATGTTTACTTATTTATTCGTTTTTTTGTATTTTTTTATTAATGTAATATTTACCGTATATTAAATATAGTGATACAAGTTCAGTAATTATTGTGCAGCTTCTGCCTTTCAAAAAAAATATATATTTATAAAATATTATCCTTCATTCCTTAACACGGATCACTCGTCCTGTCCCCTTAGCAGGAAAAACAGCCCCAAAGCATGATGTTTCCACCCCCATGCTTCACAGTAGGTATGGTGTTCTTGGGATGCAACTCAGTATTCTTCTTCCTCCAAACACCACCAGTTGAGTTGATACCAAAATGGATACATGGATGATACAGCAGAGGATTGGGAGAATGTCATGTGGTCAGATGAAACCAAAATAGAACTTTTTGCTACAAACTGTGTTGGCCCTGCGATGAGGTGGCGACTTGTCCAGGGTGTACCCCGCCTTCCGCCCGATTGTAGCTGAGATAGGCGCCAGCGCCCCCCGCAACCCCGAAAGGGAATAAGCGGTAGGAAATGGATGGATGGATGGTATAAACTCAACTGGTGGTGTTTGGAGGAAGAAGAATACTGAGTTGCATCCCAAGAACACCATACCTACTGTGAAGCATGGGGGTGGAAACATCATATTTTGGGGCTGTTTTTCTGCTAAGGGGACAGGACGATTGATCCGTGTTAAGGAATGAATGATGATATTTTATAAATATATCTTTTATTTAAAAGGCAGAAGCTGCACAATAATCACAATTAATTTCCTGAACTTGTATCACTATATTTAATATACGGTAAATCTTACATTAATAAAAAAGTGCTGGCATTTAGAAAATGGATGGATGTATATATATATATATATATATATATATATATATATATTCAGGACTGTGAATATTGTGATAATGTCCTATTATTTTCTGTAATGCCACTAAAAACATGAAAATGTCATACATTCTGGATTCATTACACATCATGTTTTGCACTCCACCTCTTCATCTTTTTCGTATTGTAGGTTAAATCATCATCTCCTTAGAGCTTTACAACAAATGGAAGCATGTACACAGCTGCATTGACTCTGGACTTGATGAAACACAGTGGACCAAAACCAGCAGCTGACATGGCTCCCCAAACCATTGCTGACTGAGGGAACTTCCGTTGTCTAGAGTACAGGAGTGGCTTGACCATGGGAATACGGCTATTGAAGCTGTATCTGTTGTAAAGCTCTATAGAAATGATGATTTCATTTCCCAGCATGATCCGGCACCTGTCCACAGTGCCAAAACCAGCAGTAACTGGTGTACTGACCATGGCATTACTGTCCTCCATTGGCCTGCCAACTCCCCTGACCTGAACCTCATAGAGAATGTGTGGGGTATTGTGAAGAAGAAGCTGAAAGACACCAGACCCAATAATGCAAATGAGCTAAAGGCCGTTTTTGAAGCATCCTGGGCATCCATAACACCTCACGCCGCATTGATGCAGTAATCCGTGCAAAAGGATTCCCAACCAAGTACTGAGTGCATTAATAGACATTTTCAAATGTTTGATTTTGCTTTGCTGTTATAAATCTTATTTTTTTTAACTTGGTCTGAGGAAATATTCAAATTTTTTGAGGTAGGATTTTTTGAGTTTTCTTACGCTGTATGCCATAATCAGCAATATTAAAATGATAAAAGGCTTGCAATATTCCAGTTGATGTGTAATGAATCCAGAATGTATGACATTTTCATGTTTTTAGTTGCATTACAGAAAATAAAGGACTTTATCACAATATTCTAATTTTCTGAGACAGTCCTGTATATGTATGTATATATATATATATATATATGTATATATACATATATATATATATATATATATATATATATATATATATATATATATATATATATATACATATATATATGTATACATATATATATATATATATATATATATATATATATATATATATATATATGTATATATATGTATTCATATTTAATTTTGGTCAAATAATTACTAAACAAAACCTATTTTGTGTCCTCAAACAGAAAAAAAAAATACAAACATTTTTTTAGAATTATTTTAATTATCGCAGTTAAACATTAAAATTTAAATGATTTAATGTTGTTCATATTTATTAATTCATTACTTTTTAAATGTATTATTTCATTATTATATGTATTATCTAATAATAAAATGTTTTAGATGTAGTGGGCGAAAAAAACTATGAAATTACAGTTAAAATTATTTTGAAGCAGCAGAAACTAAATTAATTTTTAAAAAAAAGTAATTATATTATTTAATTGTGTCTATATTTATTCATTAAAATGTTTGTATTATTTTATATTAATTCTGTGTACATTTTCAATATTTTCCACCATGGTCAAAAAAAATTCAAGTAAAATTACAGTATTATTTTGCCGATATACAAAAAGACACAATAAATGAATATAAGTTATAATATATATATATATATATATATATATATATATATATATAATTGTTTTTAATTTTTAATTTTAATTAAATTTAATCAATGGAATTTGTAATATTTATTGACAGTTTATTTATTCATTTAATTGACTTTATATATGTTTTTGGTCAGAGAATTACAAAATAAAAGCATATGTTGTGTCTGTATGTATATGTATGTATATATGTATATATATATATATATATATATGTGTATATATGTATGTATGTGTATATATGTATGTATGTATGTGTATATATGTATGTATGTATGTATATATATGTATATATATATTTATACACATATATATATATATATGTATGTATATATATGTATATATATATATATATATATATATATATAGTCAATTAAATGAATAATTAAACTGTCAATAAATATTACAAATTCCATTGAAGAAATGTTATGTTTTTGGTCAGAGAATTACAAAATAAAAGCATACGTTGTGTCTTCAAACAGCAAAATATAGTTTTTAATTAATTGAATCATTATTGGTTGTGGTTGTCACGGTGATAATGACGAGGTGTTTGCGGGCAGCTGCTGATGGTGGTCTCCATCGTGCTGGAGAGGAACCCCGAGCTGGAGTTCAGCAGCGAGGTGGACCTGGACGCTCTGGTGAAGGACGCCATGGCCGACTTCCAGAAGGACGACTTGGAGAAGCGGGACATCAAGCAGGCCTTCTTCAACACGGCCCCGGTGGGCCAGAGGAGCACCTCCAGCTACCTGACCAAGGCCGTCCTGGTCCAGCTGCTCAGGGGCGACGTCAAACCCTGCAAGGACGACCCCTGCTCTGTCAGCTAGCTGCTTAGCTTAGCCGCTAGCTTGATGGCGCTAGTCGCGCTCATCCTTCGCCCGGATTTGAGGCGGAAGCTGTTAGCATAAACAAGCTACATGCTAGCGGGCGTGGCGCCATTTTGTTTTCTTGTCTCGTCGTAGCGCCGTTAGCTAATAAAGCTAGCCTAAATTTCTCCAAGTCAGTTGGGCCAGTTTAACATAAAGAAATTAAAATATCGACAAGCTCTTAAAAACCCAGAAACATATTTGTAAACACTGCGACTGCTAGTAGCTAGCGCGATAAACACTTGTCGTTTAGCAGCCATCTTGGAAAGGTACTGAGCTAGCTTCTAAAGGTTTGTTGATTCTATCTCAAAATAATGTTTTGCCACATTTTTTTGTCACGAATCAGCTCCTCCAACTAGCATTTTTAGTGGCAACGACAAGCTAAATGCTAACGGGCGTGGCACCATTTAGTTTCTTGTCTCATTGTAGCGCAGTTAGCTAATAAAGCTAGTCTAGTTAACTCCAAGTTAGTTGGCCTAGTTTAGCATAAAGAAATTAAAATATCGACAAGCTCTTAAAAACCCAAAAACATATTTGTTTGTAAACACTGCGACTGCTAGTAGCTAGCGCGATAAACGCTTGTCGTTTAGCAGCCATCTTGGAAAGGTACTGAGCTAGCTTCTAAAGGTTTGTTGATTCTATCTCAAAATAATGTTCTGCCACATTTTTTTGTCACGAATCAGCTCCTCAACTAGCATTTTTAGTGGCAATGACAAGCTAAATGCTAGCGGGCGTGGCGCCATTTTGTTTATTGTCTCGTCATAGCACAGTTAGCTAATAAAGCTAGTCTATTCAACTCCAAGTTAGTTGGCCTAGTTTAGCATAAAGAAAATAAAATATCAACAAGCTCTTAAAAACCCGAAACATATTTGTTTGTAAACACTGCGACTGCTAGTAGCTAGCGCGATAAACTCTTGCCGCTCCGCAGACATCTTGGAACGGTTTTTAACTAGCTTGTAAATGTTTGTCGATTCTATCTGAAAATAATGTTCTGCCACATTTTTTGTCATGAATCAGCTCCTCCAACTAGCATTTTTAGTGGCAACGACAAGATAAATGGTAGCGGGCGTGGCGCCATTTTGTTTCTTGTCTGTAATCGTAGCACAGTTAGCTTATAAAGCTAGTCTAGTTAACTCCAAGATAGTTGGGCTAGTTTAGCATAAAGAAATGAAAATATCTACAACCACTTAAAAACCCCAAAACATATTTTTTGTAAACACTGAGACTGCTAGTAGCTAGCACGATAAACGCTTGTCGTTTAGCAGCCATCTTGGAAAGGTACTGAGCTAGCTTCTAAAGGTTTGTTGATTCTATCTCAAAATAATGTTTTGCCATATTTTTTTGTCACGAATCAGCTCCTCCAACTAGCATTTTTAGTGGCAATGACAAGCTAAATGCTAACGGGCGTGGCACCATTTTGTTTCTTGTCTCATTGTAGCGCAGTTAGCTAATAAAGCTAGTCTAGTTAACTCCAAGTCAGTTGGGCCAGTTTAACATAAAGAAATTAAAATATCGACAAGCTCTTAAAAACCCAAAAACATATTTGTTTGTAAACACTGCGACTGCTAGTAGCTAGCACGATAAACGCTTGTCGTTTAGCAGCCATCTTGGAAAGGTACTGAGCTAGCTTCTAAAGGTTTGTTGATTCTATCTCAAAATAATGTTTTGCCACATTTTTTTGTCACGAATCAGCTCCTCCAACTAGCATTTTTAGTGGCAACGACAAGCTAAATGCTAACGGGCGTGGCACCATTTTGTTTCTTGTCTCATTGTAGCGCAGTTAGCTAATAAAGCTAGTCTAGTTAACTCCAAGTTAGTTGGCCTAGTTTAACATAAAGAAATGAAAATATCTACAAGCACTAAAAAACCCAAAAACATATTTTTTTGTAAACAGTGCGACTGCTAGTAGCTAGCGCGATAAACACTTGTCGTTTAGCAGCCATCTTGGAAAGGTACTGAGCTAGCTTCTAAAGGTTTGTTGATTCTATCTCAAAATAATGTTTTGCCACATTTTTTTGTCACGAATCAGCTCCTCAACTAGCATTTTTAGTGGCAATGACAAGCTAAATGCTAGCGGGCGTGGCGCCATTTTGTTTATTGTCTCGTCATAGCACAGTTAGCTAATAAAGCTAGTCTATTCAACTCCAAGTTAGTTGGCCTAGTTTAGCATAAAGAAAATAAAATATCAACAAGCTCTTAAAAACCCGAAACATATTTGTTTGTAAACACTGCGACTGCTAGTAGCTAGCGCGATAAACTCTTGCCGCTCCGCAGACATCTTGGAACGGTTTTTAACTAGCTTGTAAATGTTTGTCGATTCTATCTGAAAATAATGTTCTGCCACATTTTTTGTCATGAATCAGCTCCTCCAACTAGCATTTTTAGTGGCAACGACAAGATAAATGGTAGCGGGCGTGGCGCCATTTTGTTTCTTGTCTGTAATCGTAGCACAGTTAGCTTATAAAGCTAGTCTAGTTAACTCCAAGATAGTTGGGCTAGTTTAGCATAAAGAAATGAAAATATCTACAACCACTTAAAAACCCCAAAACATATTTTTTGTAAACACTGAGACTGCTAGTAGCTAGCACGATAAACGCTTGTCGTTTAGCAGCCATCTTGGAAAGGTACTGAGCTAGCTTCTAAAGGTTTGTTGATTCTATCTCAAAATAATGTTTTGCCATATTTTTTTGTCACGAATCAGCTCCTCCAACTAGCATTTTTAGTGGCAATGACAAGCTAAATGCTAACGGGCGTGGCACCATTTTGTTTCTTGTCTCATTGTAGCGCAGTTAGCTAATAAAGCTAGTCTAGTTAACTCCAAGTCAGTTGGGCCAGTTTAACATAAAGAAATTAAAATATCGACAAGCTCTTAAAAACCCAAAAACATATTTGTTTGTAAACACTGCGACTGCTAGTAGCTAGCACGATAAACGCTTGTCGTTTAGCAGCCATCTTGGAAAGGTACTGAGCTAGCTTCTAAAGGTTTGTTGATTCTATCTCAAAATAATGTTTTGCCACATTTTTTTGTCACGAATCAGCTCCTCCAACTAGCATTTTTAGTGGCAACGACAAGCTAAATGCTAACGGGCGTGGCACCATTTTGTTTCTTGTCTCATTGTAGCGCAGTTAGCTAATAAAGCTAGTCTAGTTAACTCCAAGTTAGTTGGCCTAGTTTAACATAAAGAAATGAAAATATCTACAAGCACTAAAAAACCCAAAAACATATTTTTTTGTAAACAGTGCGACTGCTAGTAGCTAGCGCGATAAACACTTGTCGTTTAGCAGCCATCTTGGAAAGGTACTGAGCTAGCTTCTAAAGGTTTGTTGATTCTATCTCAAAATAATGTTTTGCCACATTTTTTTGTCATGAATCAACTCCTCCAACTAGCATTTTTAGTGGCAACGACAAGCTAAATGCTAGCGGGCGTGGCACCATTTTGTTTCTTGTCTCGTCGTAGCGCAGTTAGCTAATAAAGCTAGCCTAATTAACTCCCGAGTTAGTTTGCCTAGTTTAGCATAAAGAAATTAAAATATCGACAAGCTCTTAAAAACCTGAAAGATATTTTTTTGTAAACACTGAGACTGCTAGTAGCTAGCGCGATAAACTCTTGCCGCTCCGCAGACATCTTGGAAAGGTTTTGAACTAGCTTGTAAATGTTTGTCGATTCTATCTGAAAATAATGTTCTGCCACATTTTTTGTCATGAATCAGCTCCTCCGACTAGCATTTTTACTGGCAACGACAAGCTAAATGCTAGCGGGCGTGGCGCCATTTTGTTTCTTGTCTGGTCGTAGCGCAGTTAGCTAATAAAGCTAGTCTAGTTAACTCCAAGTTAGTTGGCCTAGTTTAGCATAAAGAAATTAAAATATCGACAAGCTCTTAAAAACCTGAAAGATATTTGTTTGTAAACACTGAGACTGCTAGTAGCTAGCGCGATAAACTCTTGCCGCTCCGCAGACATCTTGGAACGGTTTTTAACTAGCTTGTAAATGTTTGTCGATTCTATCTGAAAATAATGTTCTGCCACATTTTTTGTCATGAATCAGCTCCTCCAACTAGCATTTTTAGTGGCAACGACAAGATAAATGGTAGCGGGCGTGGCGCCATTTTGTTTCTTGTCTGTAATCGTAGCACAGTTAGCTTATAAAGCTAGTCTAGTTAACTCCAAGATAGTTGGGCTAGTTTAGCATAAAGAAATGAAAATATCTACAACCACTTAAAAACCCCAAAACATATTTTTTGTAAACACTGAGACTGCTAGTAGCTAGCGCGATAAACGCTTGTCGTTTAGCAGCCATCTTGGAAAGGTACTGAGCTAGCTTCTAAAGGTTTGTTGATTCTATCTCAAAATAATGTTTTGCCACATTTTTTTGTCACGAATCAACTCCTCCAACTAGCATTTTTAGTGGCAACGACAAGCTAAATGCTAGCGGGCGCGGCGCCATTTTGTTTCTTGTCTCGTCGTAGCGCCGTTAGCTAATAAAGCTAGCCTAAATTTCTCCAAGTCAGTTGGGCCAGTTTAACATAAAGAAATTAAAATATCGACAAGCTCTTAAAAACCCAGAAACATATTTGTTTGTAAACACTGCGACTGCTAGTAGCTAGCGCGATAAACGCTTGTCGTTTAGCAGCCATCTTGGAAAGGTACTGAGCTAGCTTCTAAAGGTTTGTTGATTCTATCTCAAAATAATGTTTTGGCACATTTTTTTTGTCATGAATCAACTCCTCCAACTAGCATTTTTAGTGGCAACGACAAGCTAAATGCTAGCGGGCGTGGCGCCATTTTGTTTCTTGTCTCGTCGTAGCGCAGTTAGCTAATAAAGCTAGCCTAATTAACTCCCGAGTTAGTTTGCCTAGTTTAGCATAAAGAAATGAAAATATCTACAAGCACTTAAAAACCCCAAAACATATTTTTTTGTAAACAGTGCGACTGCTAGTAGCTAGCGCAATAAACGCTTGTCGTTTAGCAGCCATCTTGGAAAGGTACTGAGCTAGCTTCTAAAGGTTTGTTGATTCTATCTCAAAATAATGTTTTGGCACATTTTTTTGTCACGAATCAGCTCCTCCGACCAGCATTTTTCCTACCAACGACAAGATAAATGGTAGCGGGCGTGGCGCCATTTTGTTTCTTGTCTGTAATCGTAGCGCAGTTAGCTTATAAAGCTAGTCTAGTTAACTCCAAGATAGTTGGGCTAGTGTAGCATAAAGAAATGAAAATATCTACAAGCACTTAAAAACCCCAAAACATATATTTTTTGTAAACACCGAGACTGCTAGTAGCTAGCACGATAAACGCTTGTTGTTTAGCAGCCATCTTTGAAAGGTACAGAACTAGCTAGTTTGGTTGATTATATCTCAAAATAATGTTCTGCCACATTTTTTTTGTCATTAATCAGCTCCTCCAACTAGCATTTTTAGTGGCAACGACAAGCTAAATGCTAGCGGGCGTGGCGCCATTTTGTTTCTTGTCTCGTCACAGCGCAGTTAGCTAATAAAGCTAGCCTGGTTTAGTTAGTTGGCATAGTTTAGCATAAAGAAATTAAAATATCGACAAGCTCTTAAAAACCCGAAACATTATTTTTTGTAAACACTGAGACTGCTAGTAGCTAGCGTGATAAACGCTTGTCGTTTAGCAGCCATCTTTGAAAACTACTGCGCTAGCTTCTAAAGGTTTGTTGATTCTATCTCAAAATAATGTTCTGCCACATTTTTTTGTCACGAATCAGCTCCTCCAACTAGCATTTTTAGTGGCAATGACAAGCTAAATGCTAGCGGGCGTGGCACCATTTTGTTTCTTGTCTCATTGTAGCGCAGTTAGCTAATAAAGCTAGTCTAGTTAACTCCAAGTTAGTTGGCCTAGTTTAGCATAAAGAAATTAAAATATCGACAAGCACTTAAAAACCCCAAAACATATTTTTTTGTAAACACTGAGACTGCTAGTAGCTAGCGCGATAAACGCTTGTCGTTTAGCAGCTATCTTGGAACGGTACAGATCTCGAGTTAGCTAGTTCTGTTGATTATATCTCAAAATAATGTTCTGCCACATTTTTTTGTCATGAATCAGCTCCTCCAACCAGCATTTTTCCTACCAACGACAAGATAAATGGTAGCGGGTGTGGCGCCATTTTGTTTCTTGTCTCATCGTAGCGCAGTTAGCTAATAAAGCTAGCCTGGTTAATTCCAAGTTAGTTGGCCTACTTTAGCATAAAGAAATTAAAATATCGACAAGCTCTTAAAAACCTGAAACATATCTTTTTGTAAACACTGAGATTGCTAGTAGCTAGCGCGATAAACTCTTGCCGCTCCGCAGACATCTTGGAAAGGTTTTGAACTAGCTTGTAAATGTTTGTCGATTCTATCTGAAAATAATGTTCTGCCACATTTTTTGTCATGAATCAGCTCCTCCAACTAGCATTTTTAGTGGCAACGACAAGCTAAATGCTAGCGGACGTGGCGCCATTTTGTTTCTTTTCTCGTCATAGCCCAGTTAGCTAATAAAGCTAGCCTGGTTAAGTTAGTTGGCCTAGTTTAGCATAAAGAAAAATAAAATATCGACAAGCCCTTAAAAACCCAAAACATATTTTTTTTAAACACTGAGATTGCTAGTAGCTAGCGCGATAAACTCTTGCCGCTCCGCAGACATCTTGGAAAGCTTTTGAACTAGCTTCTAAATTTTTGTTGATTCTATCTGAGAATAATGTTCTGCCACAATTTTTTGGCATGAATCATCTCCTCCAACTAGCATTTTTAGTGGCAATGACAAGCTAAATGCTAGCGAGCGTGGCGCCATTTTGTTTCTTGTCTCATCGTAGCGCCGTAAGCTAATAAAGCTAGCCTAAATAACTCCAAGTCAGTTGGCCTAGTTTAGCATAAAGAAATGAAAATATCTACAAATACTTAAAAACCCCACAACATGTTTTTTTTTTGTAAACACTGAGACTGCTAGTAGCTAGCGCGATAAACGCTTGTCGTTTAGCAGCCATCTTGGAACGGTACAGATCTCGAGTTAGCTAGTTCTGTTGATTATAGCTCAAAATAATGTTCTGCCACAATTTTTTTTCATGAATCAGCTCCTCCGACCAGAATTTTTACTGGCAACGACAAGATAAATGCTAGCGGGCGTGGCGCCATTTTGTTTCTTGTCTGTAATCGTAGTGCAGTTAGCTAATAACGCTAGCCTAGTTAACTCCAAGTTAGTTGGCCTAGTTTAGCATAAAGAAATTAAAATATCTACAAATACTTAAAAACCCCAAAACATTTTTTTTTTTGTAAACACTGCGACTGCTAGTAGCTAGCGCGATAAACGCTTGTCGTTTAGCAGCCATCTTGGAACGGTACAGATCTCGAGCTAGCTAGTTCTGTTGATTCTATCTCAAAATAATGTTCTGCCACAATTTTTTGTCATAAATCAACTCCTCCGACCAGCATTTTTCCTACCAACGACAAGCTAAATGCTAGCGGGCGTGGCGCCAATTTGTTTCTTGTCCGTAATCGTAGCGCAGTTAGCTAATGAAGCTAGCCTAATTAACTCCAAGTTAGTTGCCCTAGTTTCGCATAAAGAAATGAAGATATCGACAAGCACTTAAAAACTCCTAAACAAAACTTCTTTTTTTTTTAAAGCACTGAGACTGCTAGTAGCTAGCACGATAAACTCTTGTCGTTTAGCAGCCATCTTGGAACAGGACTTGAGCTACCTTCTAACGATTTGTTAATTAGAGCTCAGAATAATATTCTGCCACAATTTTTTGTCATGAATTATCTCCTTTCACCAGCATTTTTACTAGCAACAACAAGCTAAATGCTAGCAGTTATTATTTGACTTTGTATTTAGAATGTAGTCGCGCATTTTGCTGATGATTTAGCTTAGCATAACAAGAAAATTATCTGCCAGCAACAAAACACTATTTTCTGTGAACATTGAGACCGTTAGCGGCAAATAGACGTCTTCAAGATTTTGAACTGTTAGCGACAACAAGCTAAATGCTAGCAGTCCTGAAAGCAGTTTGCGTCTTTTTTGGAATCGGCATGTAGCTGATCGAGCTTGCTAGCCTAGCTTAGCATAAAGAAAGAAGTGATTTATCAAGACTTTGAGTGTATTCTTTCAACATTGGGCAGCCATCTTGGAGAGGTCATGCTAGCTAGCGTGAAAAATATTTTTGATTGTGGCTCAAAATTCTGTTTAAAATGACAATCTGAAACTTGTGAACATTTGTAGACGTAAATTATCTCCCACCAGCATTTTCCCCTGCATTTTTTTCTACTTAAAACAACTCGCGGTTTTTTTACCCATTTTTTTTAAGCTAGCTGCTATAGCATCCAAAATAATAGTGGAAGACAACATTTTTAGTAGCCAAACATGCTCATTTAAAAGACTTATTGCAATTCAACATTTTACGGGAAAATGCTAAATGTGCGATTGTCTGTTCAAGAAGTTTATGAGCCCCATTTTGACCAGCTAACTGTTAGCTTGTAGCATGCTAATCTCGTAACCTACTCATTTTGCTGCTTTTGGCGTTGTTATAATAGCTGTAACCCATGACAAGATTTTAGATTGAATTTGTTAGCGACAACAAGCTAAATGCCAGCACTTAAGTTTTTTGTAGCATCTAAAATAATAGCGGACGAAAAAGCTTTAGTAGCCAAATATGCCAAATTTAACATTTTTACGGAGAAGATGCTAAATGTGCTATTGACGTCTCTGTCGTCAGTTCAAGAAGTTTATGAGCCCGATTTTGACAAGCTAACTGTTAGCCTGTAGCATGCTAATCTCTTAACCTACTCATTTTGGTGCCTTTGGTGCTGTTATGTTAGCTCTAACCCATGACAAGATTTTAGGTTGAATTTGTTAGCGACAACAAGCTAAACGCCAGCACTTTGTTTCTTGCAGCATCTAAAATAATAGCGGACGAAAAAGCTTAAGTAGCCAAATTTGCCAAATTCAACATTTTTACGTAGAAGATGCTAAATGTGCGATTGACTGTCGTCTGCTCAAGAAGTTTATGAGCCCCATTTTGACAAGCTAATTGTTAGCCTGTCGCATGCTAATCTCGTAATTTACTCATTTTGGTGATTTTGGCGTTGTTATGTTAGCTCTAACCCTTGACAAGATTTTAGGTTGAATTTGTTAGCGACAACAAGCTAAATGCCAGCACTTTGTTTCTTGTAGCATCTAAAATAATAGCGGACGAAAAAGCTTAAGTAGCCAAATTTGCCGAATTCAAAATTTTTACGTAGAAGATGCTAAATGTGCGATTGACTATCGTCAGTTCAAGAAGTTTATGAGCCCGATTTTGACAAGCTAACTGTTAGCCTGTAGCATGCTAATCTCTTAACCTACTCATTTTGGTGCCTTTGGTGCTGTTATGTTAGCTCTAACCCATGACAAGATTTTAGGTTGAATTTGTTAGCGACAACAAGCTAAATGCCAGCACTTTGTTTCTTGCAGCATCTAAAATAATAGCGGACGAAAAAGCTTAAGTAGCCAAATTTGCCGAATTCAACATTTTTACGTAGAAGATGCTAAATGTGCGATTGACTGTCGTCTGCTCAAGAAGTTTATGAGCCCCATTTTGACAAGCTAATTGTTAGCCTGTCGCATGCTAATCTCGTAACTTACTCATTTTGGTGCTTTTGGCGTTGTTATGTTAGCTCTAACCCTTGACAAGATTTTAGGTTGAATTTGTTAGCGACAACGAGCTAAATGCCAGCACTTTGTTTCTTGTAGCATCTAAAATGATAGCGGACGATAAAGCCTAAGTAGCCAAATTTGCCCAATTCAACATTTTTACGTAGAAGATGCTAAATGTGCTATTGACTGTCGTCAGTTCAAGAAGTTTATGAGCCCCATTTTGACAAGCTAACTGTAGCCTATAGCATGCTAATCTCGCAACCCACTCATTTTGGTGCTTTTGGCGTTGTTATGTTAGCTCTAACCCTTGACAAGATTTTAGGTTGAATTTGTTAGCGACAACAAGCTAAATGCCAGCACTTTGTTTCTTGTAGCATCTGAAATAATAGCGGACGAAAAAGCTCAAGTAGACAAATTTAACATTTTTACGTAGTAGATGCTAAATGTGCGATTGACGTCTCTGTCGTCAGTTCAAGAAGTTTATGAGCCCGATTTTGACAAGCTAACTGTTAGCCTGTAGCATGCTAATCTCGTAACCTACTCATTTTGGTCCTTTTGGTGCTGTTATGTTAGCTCTAACCCATGACCAGATTTTAGGTTGAATTTGTTAGCGACAACAAGCTAAATGCCAGCACTTTGTTTCTTGTAGCATCTAAAATGATAGCGGACGAAAAAGCCCAAGTAGCCAAACTTGCCGAATTCAACATTTTCAC